>NW_007253975.1:124640-152682 GCF_000164805.1 Carlito syrichta
CAAAAAAAAAAAAAAAAAAAAAAAAAAAAAAAAAAGTTTAAGTATTTGGAGGGTGTTTACACAAGTTTCCAAATAAAGCACACACAGTTGATTGGTTGTGTGTTGTTTATCTTTTTTTATTTGTGGATTTCCATTCTATCTTTTTTATTCCCTTGCAATTTATTTGTTGAAGTAACAAGGTCATGTGACATACAATATTTTCTACAGTTTAAATTTTACTGAATGTGTCCTTTAATGGATTTATGATATGACTAATATGTTCTAATATATGATTAATATTTCCTCTATTTAACTCATCATGCATTAGTGGTTGACTCTAGTGGGTTGAAAATAACAAAAAGAACTCCTTTATGGGGCAAGTTTACTTCATGGGCAGTAGTCTAGTCTCTTAGGAGGCATAAAATATTTATACAGCTCTCTTAACATTAAAGCTAAAATATTCCCAACTTTATTTTTATTTCTTTTTATTAACTGTTAATGTTCAAAGTCTAGATGCCTAGATCCATTATTTTGTTTTTATATATTGAAATATATATTACCATACAAGAATTTTCACACACATTTATGTGTGTATGTAAACATATACATACATATAGTATATGTACAAGGAGGGGACCCAAAAAACTCCATAATTTATTAAAATTTGTGTATTTATTCTTATATGTTTAAATTTCAGTCACCTTCAAAGTAATCTCTGATTGGTGCAATACACCTATCGTGACTGTTATTCCACTGCTTAAAACAGTTTTGGTACTTGTCAATTTTGAAGCCTTTCAATGCTTCTGCCATTTTTTGTTACACATCTTCCTTTTGAGGACTTTTTTCATCCAAGGAAACAAGCAAAAACTGTTTCCCTTCGAGGATTTTTTTTTCATCCAGGAAAACAAACAAACAAACAAGTGGCTCAGTATGAGATCAGGTAAATGGGGAGGGTGGAGTATAGGAGGGTAGGGCAAAAACTGCTCAAACACAGTGCAGTGTGGGCAGGTGCATTGTTATGGTGTAAGAACCAGTCATCTGTTTGCCACAACTCGGGACGTTTCTTCCACATATCATGATCCAACTTTCCCAAAACAACCAGAAAATAAACTTTGACCTTTTGATCTGAAGGAACAAATTCTGTGTACTACAAGGGGCTTGCCCTCCAAAAGATAATTCCAGGTTTTTTGGGTTCCACTTGTATGTGTATTTGTGTCTATACTCACCAAACGAGAGAGAGAGAGAGAGAGAGAGAGAGAGAAAGAGAAAGATATTTCTCATTTAGCAGTGTGGGTTATGTTAATATTTGCCAGCTATGAATGGGGCCTCCACTTGTGCTTGATGAACTATTGTGGTTTTGGTTTCTTAAGAGTGACTTTTCCATCCATTGGGCCAGACAGATGCCATTTTCCTTACTTGTTTTTCCCACACAAGCACTAACTTCTCTTCTCCTACCTCTGATGTCTTACTTGAAAGCCCCCATAGACCACTAGTCATAAATTACTATTTGAAACTCTGGTTTTGAATGATCTCTTCCTCACCCAGGTGTCATATTCCTCCTTTTGAGCTTAGCTATGAAAGACACAATATTATATGTAAATTTTATTTGTATTTGAGAGTGGGTGTTTCCTTTTTTACCATCAGCTCAGTTGGCCACATTTTATATGTGTGTATGTATAACACCTTTCCTGAGGTCAGTTAGCTTTTAAATGTGTAGACATATGGCATAATATATATATAAAAAATGTGGTACATATACACGATGGAATACTACGCAGCCATAAAAAAGAACAAAATCATGAATTTCGCAGCAACCTGGATGGAACTTAAGTCTATAATACTGAGTGACCTCTCATAGAAACAAAGATCCGAGTATCTCATGTTCTCACTCATATAATGGACCTTGAACTTCCAGTGTAATACTATAAGAAAATGACTAACGGCACTGGGAAACTCTGGGGGGGAGGGGGATGGGATTAACAGTAGCAAATATCTGTCTGGGGAAGGGAAAACACCTCTTATCAACAGGGTGCCTGAATGAAACGTAATTGTACACCTAACCCTTAACTGTACCCCACAAAACCATAATAAAAAATACTGATTTAAAAAAAATTCAATTATTTGTACTTAACTCCTACAGATTTGAAGTAACAAGATAAAAGATTGAGTTTATTTAATGTCATGTATTATGATGCATTTTATAAAAATTCATACATAAAATGGATATAAATTATTAAAATATGCTTATATAATAAAACTGAGACAGAAGACATGCTCTTATTTGAAGGTATTGAAGAACATGCCCTCATACATATTTCCTCATGCAACTCCTACTATAAGTGATTAGTCCATGAGTTATATTACATAATTAAGTACTTTTAATATTCTATAATATTAAATCCTAAGTTCAAAATTACATTACATAAAATCTAGAATGCTATTTTTTGGAATGATTCATTTTTGCCAGGAGCCGTCACACTTGTTCCATCAGTTCAAGAGACGGTGCTGGAACTCAGGTACCTGGAGTCCACACCATAGTGGCTGTTGTTGCCTTCACATTACCTGTAAATACCACTTTGGTGCCATGAGTTTGGATTTTCTAAAATGATGAGCTATGGAGGAATCATTAACAATGAAGTTATATATTTATTATAGCAGGTTTCTAATTTTAAAGGTTCAATAGTTCTCTAGTGGTGTGGTATTCATAAGATGTAACTAACCCTAAATTATTACTTTTGTATAAATATGAAAAGTAATGTTTTAAATCTCTTTTTCTTTTAAACTGATAGGAGGAAATGTTATAGATGTCTTTACATTATCTATATCTAAGATAAAATCTGGTAGATGTTCTATTTCGAAGGTCATTTTGTGACACCATGCGTTGAATACCCAGTAGTTTCTTTAATGACTTGTACCCCTATCTGTCATAGTGGCAGCAAAATATACAGAAAACACAAACACAGAATTAAACAGGGCCTTGGTGTTGGAGAGGCAAACTGTGGCCCCCTCTGGAAAAGGAGCCAAAGTTTTGTATATTTCCTCATTGTATGTCCATTACAGTTCTCTCTTGTTCCAAACACAATGAAAAATAAGACTTTCAGAAGGAAGTGCTACAGAAAAGCAGCACTGGACAGCCATAACACATTAGAACTAGTCTGGACTTGAACAACTTGTGATGCACCTGAGTGAAGGAAATATCTAATTAGCACAGAAGATGTCATGTATGGTTTCAGAAAACAAATAAAAAAACAAAGCCAACAGCATGGACTGAACAGTTGTAATCGCAATCACAGCATTCCAGTCTGGTTTCCTGAACTAATTTGTTACCTGATGAAAAGGAACAAAACAAAAAAAGAATCTCCAGCATGTCACCTTTCATTAAAGTTGTGTTTGTCTGAGATTTTGTTATTTGCAATTGCTCATCTGTTAAATTAAAAGTTTTAATTCTTCACAGTTTGTCACCTTTTAAATTCTGCTCTGTTGACATGTACCTTTTTATAAATCCAAAGAAAGTTGAAAATGTAATTTGAAAGGAAATTAACTGACTTTCCAGCTGTTAAAAAAAAGTCTCATAGGTCATCTGTTAAGTATGCTTTTAAAAATGAGCTAACCTAGTTTTTTTCTGTACTGCGATATTAGCAACAGAACGAGTTGCAGATATTTTGAAGATCTTACCCGTAATGTCTTCCTTTCCATCATATGCCAGAGGATGTTGGTGATTTGAAATAAATAAAAACAAACTATAAAGAAATCTTAATCAAGATCTCAAAAGATTGGAAAATAAAAAACAGAAAGTAGCAAAGATGTATAATTGGTAGGAGATATGAACTGACACAATATATACTAAGGCAACAAAAAAGAAAAGTAGGTACAGAAACTCCAGGGAGTATATAAAATTACAAATAACACACATGAAAAATATTTAGCATCTCTAACATTAAAAGAAATGCAAACTAAAGTCAAATGGCAAAACTTATTTTATGTGGCAAAATGTTTAAACATGAAGGGGCAGTGTTGTCAAGATCGTGAAAAAAATGAGCTTTCTTATATACTGTTGGCGAGAATCTAGATTGCAACTTTTCTTGTTGTTTTTGCAGCTTATCATATAGAATTGTATCCCTGAGGAAAATAATATGTATGCATATGTTCATTGTAGCATTATTTGAAATCTCAAAGCCATGTATATGCAGTAGAATGTCTAAATACATTGTGATATATCTCTACTCTAAATCGTATGTAAACTTTTTTCTACTTTAAATAAGGTCAATCTGTGTGCACCTCTTTAGAGAAATTGCCATGATCAAATAAGTGCAAAAGCAAGTTGCAGACACATAATAAGTACAGACTTGCCCATTGCTGGAAAAGAAAAAAGTTATTTTCACAATTATTCATATTACCTTTAGATGTTTAATGTATATATACAGTATATAAGTATATATATACATATATATGTATATATATATATACTGCAACTTATATGTTTTGTTTTTATCTCTGTATATACTCAAAACTATGTCTTGTGATTTGATTTAACTATTCAGAATCAATAACTCTTTCCTCACAGGAAGCACATGGTCTCATTGTAAGACGCTAATGACTGTCTGACTACAACAGGGAAACCTCCAGCCCTCCCACCTTTCACCAACAAGCTATTTTAGATGGGCACAATTCATGAAAAAGGAGAAAGTTTAGAAAGAGATAAAGAGGCAAAGAGATAGAAAATTTAGGGTCATATACAGAAGGTGCAAAAAAGGAATACACACCATAAGAAAGGGAAGAAGATATAAAAATTGTAATACTCCATATATGCTGATAACAAAAGATGAATACAAGTCTGACATGCAATTGCAATTACTCATTTACCATTAGTGTCTAGACACTTCTGATTACAGCAAGCTAAAAGTAAAGCATATAACATCTCTTAAAATGTGTATAAACTTTTTGGGCATCGCAGGTATACTGAATAGTTAAGTGATAAGAGGTTTTTTTACATTTTAAAATTATTTTATTTTAAAATCAAAGGATCAATGTGCAGGTTTCTTACATGGGTATATGGTTTGATGGTAAGGCTTGGGGTTCAATAGAATCTCAGTAGGTGAGCATGGCGAGCATCACCCAGTAGGTGAGCACGGTACCCAGTGGGTTGTTTTTCAACTTTTACCCCTTTACCTCTCTCCCGTTTAGATGCTCCCAGTGACTGTTGTTCCCATGCTTGTGCCTGTGTATATTCAGTGTTCCACTTATAAGTGAAAACATGCCTTATTCAGCTCAGTTTTTTTGTTTCTGTGATAATTCACTTAGAATAATGGTCTCTATTTGCATCCATGTTGCTAGAAAGGACATGATTTTGTTCTGTTTTATGACTGCTTAGTATTCCATGATGTATATCTAGTCCACAATTGATAGGCATCTAGGTTGATATCATGATTTTGCTATTATGGATAGTGCTGCCATAAACATACAAGTGCAGATGTCTTATGTACTCAGCAATGGGATTATAGAGTGGAACAGTACATCTATTTTTAGTTAAGAAATTCTTACAATTTTTTTTGAGAGTTTAAGTGATGGAGTAATGAAAAGTGTGAGTGAGGTTCTTTCACTCTTTCAAGTGTATGAAGCAAATATAAAACAAGCAAAAGAATTATATAGCTCATTTGCCTTATTATTATTATTATTTTTAAATCCTTATTTTGCAATATTACCATGAAAACTACTATGAGTATAACTACCAAGCAAATTTTAGACAAGAGAACAGAGAATCGATGCATGTACTACAAAACATACTGCTACCAAACATACTGTACTACCAAACATACTGCTTGGTATGATGCAGCCACTCCTGACATTCAGCACTAGCAGGGATTAACCTGGAATTGTCAGAAACACCTATCAGGATAGGAGCTGACTTTAGAACTACATAATAGAAGAAAATTATAATTTTTGTTTAGGTCTTCAGGAAGACAGAAGACTTAGAAATATTGTGTGAGGGAGAGCTTAGGGATAGAGATGCCTTGAGTCATCCCAGAGACTGATGTGATTTTTTTTGAGTTGGAGTCTCACTCTGTAGCCCAGACTGGAGTGCAGTGGCCGCTCCCGGCCACCGCAGCCTCGACCTGCTGGACTCCAGCGATCCTTACACCTCAGCCTTCCAAGTAGCTGGAATTACAGGCATGCGCTACCACGCCCAGCTGATTTTTTTTTTTTTTTAATTGTAGAGATGAGGTCTTGCTGCCCAGGCGGGTCTTGAACCTGCGGACTCAGGCAATTCACTCACCTCAGCCTCCCAAAGGCACGGGATTACAGGCTGAGCCACCGAGCCCAGCTGTCTGATGTGATTTTAATTTCTCTGTGTAAGCTCTTTCATCCTTAGGGCGTTTTGGAATAACTCACAGGCCACATATAGATGCTCACTTGGCATTTCCAGGATATCGGTAAAACAAACCCATGAGCTGGACAATAAAGACCTCTGTTTTCTCCCAGAAGATGATTCTGAAGGCTCCTAGGGTCCCTGTTTCTGGTCTCTTATTGACATGTTGGTGAATGGTGGGAAGGCTGGGGGTTTCCCTGTTGTAGTCAGACAGCCACTAGCATCCTACATTGAGACCATGGGCTTCCCTGTGAGGAAAGAGTAATTCATTTTGGGATTCAATTAGAGAGAACTTATGCCCTGGCACCTGATCTGAGCTGTGCCTTTCTGCTGTTCTGCATCTCTTTCTGTGCAGGTGTCATGCAGGTGTGTAGAAGGTGCCTCTGGGACATTCCAGGAGTTTTCATCTTTCCTCCATGATCACAGTCAGCACCATAAAGGAAGTTCTCTCAAGAACCAGAGACTAAGCGATTCCTGCTTTCTCAGCCACAGGTCTCACCTGTTTCCTGATCTATGGGGTTCTTAGTCAGTGTCAAGTCTGTGAGGAGCATTTATGTTCTTCCTCTAAAGTAGATCAAATCACTTATTTTTATTATCCTTTTATTGTTATACTATAAATGTAAATAAAATGACTGTGCTAATTAAGAATGCTTGTGATTTTCACATGGCTCCTACTATTCCACCAATAAAATCATAAGGCACAACTGAAGAAGCATAGGATTCTGCAATTTGTGTTGCCAGGTTTCCAAGAATTAACAAAGGCTGATTGTAAAGTCAAGCATTGAGTTCTACTTTAAAACATTTAAATGCATGTTTTGCATTTAACATTTTGCCTTTCATTTCTATTGGGTGCATGTTGAACCTAGGGTGAATAAAATTTGGGTACTTTGTTTATTCTGCTTCAAACTATCTGTTAGTAATTATTTTGTGCAAGTCAAGGACTTAACCAATGCATTGCATTGAATTGTGGTCCAGTATTAGAATCATTTGGATGAGAAAGAATGTAGGAAATGTGGAGATAAAAAGATGTTTGTATTTAAATCTCATATTTTTTCTTGATTTTTTTAGAGAGGGCATCCCTCATCATTCAACTTAAAAAGGATGATTTGAAGACAATTGCTTGGAACCTGCAGCTTTTGAAAGATTTAATACAAGACTGAAGGAATCAGGAGAAAGAAAAAAATTGGACCCTGAGAATCTGTTCTGCTTTTGTTCAATCAATGAGAAAGGGCCTTCCATGCTCTCAGCAGTCTTTTCGAACAAGTAGAGACTATAAGATTTCTTTTTTCTTGATTTTTTTTTACCTCTATGGAATATCATAAGGAGGTGAAAGTATAAAAGAGGAAAACATTTTTAAAGATATCAGAATACTGCAGCCAGGAATGCCTTTAAGGCCCTGTTGTCAAAGATCTTCATGTGGAGGTTCACTGTCTCAGAAAAAAAGATGAATGTCCTGTGATCTGACATTTCTGAATAAAACTTACAATGCAATTTGAGACTGTATTGAAACTTTTTTTTTAACAAAATAAATTTTACATTGATACTAGTGCATATGTAGTTAATATTGGATGGAAACATTACATTTTTGCTGTCAATTATTTTGTTTGCACAAAGCTGTATTAGGACAGTGTGACTATTTGTAAATTGATACACCTGCCATTAGTTACCTTTTTTCCCTTCTTTTTTTGGTTTAAATACTAAACAAGAAAAAACTTTTGTTTGTTTTACTAATGTAAGATATGAGAAGATTGATAAAACTGAGTCCAGCTAAAATAATTTTCAGGGAAATTGCACTTTTGTAGTCTACAGTCATTCTAGTAGAAAATTGGTTGCGGTAGGCTATTTATAGACTACTAGACTTTTAAAGTGACTAATTATCATGTCTGCCTTTCTGACTACTAACAAATCCAATGTATATTGTTTTACAATTTTAAAAAATTCTTTGGTATGTAGAGAATACTGGTCTAAACACTTGAATGAATATATATCTATAAGCAAATAGCTTCCTCTCACAAGCTGTTCTATCATTTATAAAGTGTATGGGCATAAAATTTCAGATAAAAACAAAATAATATAAGTGTATTTTAATATAAACAAGAATGCAACTTTTTAAGGCAGTTAAGAGACTGAAAAATATATATGCATGCTTCATTCAAAAGAATGAAGATCAAGATTTTGCCAAAAAAGCGTATACACATTTTTAGGAGCTGTTAAGAGATGTTCGCCATCCTCCAAAGTGTCTGGGCACTGAAGGTAACCACTCTGAACACCTCTTGTAATTGCTGGTGTCAAACATGATTCGTATTCATCTTTTGTTATCATTGTGTATTGAATATTGCAATTTTAATACAGCTTTTTCCTTTCTTAAAATGTATACATTTTTTGGCACCTTCTGTGTGTGTGTGTCTCTGTGTGTGCATATGCACACATATAAGTATGTGTCATTCATGCTCATCGGTTTATCTCCATGTATATTTTTAAAAAGTTATATGTGTTGAATATGTATAAATGGTTGAGTCTCAATTTTAGCTTACTTGTATAAAGGAGTATGATCTTAAATGCTCACTTGCTCTTGGAAGTGTGTATTTCTGATACTTTATATGGTGTTACTTATGGACACCGCAGTCTAAGCATATTGATGATAGATTTCATCAAGGAGTAAATTTAAGAGATATGGTAGAAACAGTACTGAATATGAAGTCAGAATAGCTAATTTTGAGTCCTGGCTAGTTAAATGCATCGAGAACTTGAAAAACTGTAATCACTTTTCTGCAAAATAGTAATATATTTCCTACTACACAGAATTATTGGAACTTGAATGTGATTATATTAGTGAAGTTCCTTTATGAAAAAAAAAAAAGGATCATAGTGCTACTGTCTTGAGACCGTTATTGCTCCAGGTTTTAGAGATGATGAGCCAGGCTAATACATGTCTATGTGAGTAGCTAGAGCAAAATAATATATTTAGAGATAAGGTGGAATGTATATAGAAGGTGACACTTCACAAAGTGAGGATTACGTGCTCCCTTTCCTTGAGTATAGAGTTTCCACACAAGTTATTTGTAGTTTTTCTGCATAAGACATTTGTTTCTTCTCTCTGATTTATGTATTTATTCAACAGTTTATTTATGTCAATATGTACTCCAGGATATTTATTTTATTTTGGATTTTAAACAAATATAATTTGTTTATTTTCCTGCACTAGTTATTCCAGTTTTGGCCACTGGAAGCTCTTTCAGTTAGCTCTCGTGTTGTTTTCACATACATTAGTGGGTTTTTTCTTCTTCTTCTTATTTTTTTTGTTAGCACTTCTTTATCTTTGGCATTCCTAAGAGGAATCAGACATTTCTCTTAGGAGTTCTTGCTCATTTTGTTAGAGGATGGTGTTAGACATCAAGATCTGGATGCAATGTGTACGTATTGCTACTGGGGTACGGTTGCTTCAAGACTTTCTTGGCTGACAGCAAGAAAATATACGTGTGTGTGTATATGTACATATATACATATATAACTACCTATAAATATGTATATCTACCTACCTATAAATATGTATATATATCTACCTGCACATAAAAATGTATGCATGTCTACATACTTGTATATCTACCTACCTATAAATATACTTATCTGCAAATATTTCTGAATTTACCATGTGTAACTAGATTAAGCTAAGCATGACGTCTTCAAGTCCAGTCCCTTACTGCATGGATGGTTCTCATCTTTTTCCTTCCTTCTTTGTTAACTCCGTCTCCAACAAAGAGAAGCTGACTCCCACCACCCGCCATCACTGGACTTAATAGTTCAATTCCACTGTATGTGTAGAACAGTATCAAAATTGCTGACTAATTTTCTGTTAATTTTTCTGGCACTGAATAAAGATATTTGAATTTTTTAAAATAATTTTTAGTATTTAGCACTCTTATCCAGTTGATTTTTTCTCTTCTTTTTTGTTCTGCCACTTTATTTGTTTCTTCTTAAAAGTCCTCAAAATATTCTTCTTCCTTATTTATAATTTCTCTAGTTAATCGGTTTTTAATTTGATAGTGTGTGTATATTAAGCTTCTTCAACTCCTTTTTGAATATGTCCAAGTTACAAGGAATGATTTATTTAATTAATATTATTCAAGAAGTCATTAAAACATTAAGAAAAATTAATGAATTGTAAACTATTGGATATTCAGGATTTAAATACATAAATCATTATATTAAAGAAATAATATAATTCACATGTATCTTGAACGATATCTAAATTGTTTTATTTATTTGATTATATAACACTTTATTCATTTTATTTTTTATTATATATACTCTAGGTACAAGCTTCTGTCTGCCAGCAATAGAAAAAAATAGATATCTCTGTCATTGAAAAGAGTAATAACCTCATTACTAGAACAGAGACTATATAAAGTTGTGAATTATGATATCATTAATGATGTTATTTTCCTTGTGAAAATGAGGAGCATAAAATGACTTTTGTAATACCTGAGAAAATAATCAGTATCCAAATTTAGGAAGAACACAGTAGCAATACAAAATATTTACTGTATAAATGATCTTTGCAAAATACCATGGAACCTGTATGCTAGGTATGAGCCATGTCATTGAAAAGAAAGGCTGCAACAACAATGAAATAATTAGAAATTTCTCTGGAAATATATATTCATGTGAGATGAGTATAGGCATAACACATATTCATGCATTGACACCCCCAATGTTACAGTTTTTAAGGCATTTGTGTATGAATCATTGATTCTTTAGATACTCAACATTAAGCAGCATCTTTACAATGCTCAAGATAGCCCTTCACAAAAAAAGCAATCACCTAACACAAAAAAGACAATAATAGGTTGAAAAACTGATCTAAATAATGGGTACATAATACATGGTTGAAGATGGTGAGCATATGCAAGTATGATATACATGTAATTGGAGCCATACCTTCTACCACCAACAGAAATAGGTTAAACTTCATCTGTCCGGGCATTGTCTTCCACAAGACTGCCCTCACTTCAGATGCCAGCGACTGATTCAAGGGCCCGCAAGTCACCTGCACCCACAATAACTGACTACAAATCTTGGGGTTCCCACTACCCCCAACAGGTGTCCTAATTCACTAGAACAGCTCACAGAACTCAGGAAAACACAATATTCATAATTAAAATTTTGTTACAGCCAGAGTGTGCAAATTAGAACTAGTCAAGAGAAGAAACACATAGGATGGAGTCTGAGAGGGTTTCAAACATGAAGCTTCTTTGTCCTCTTTCTTTGGAGTCAGGACACATCCATTTCCTGGCATATTGACATGTGACATTACTTAGAACATTGCCAACCAGGGACACTTGACCTCTGATGTTCAAAATTCTTATTGGGGTTTCATCACATGAGCACAATTTATTGGATTATTGACTATGTGATTGAACTAAATCTCTGGCCATCTCTGCTTCCAGAGTCAGGCTGATATTTAAGTGGTTTAAAACCCCAACACTGTAGTCACAGATTGGTCTTTCTGGCATGGCCAGTCCCTCTACTGAGTCATATTTAAAGCATAAACTATGAAAGTCTACCATGAATAACAAAAACCTCCTATTATCTGGGAAACATCAAGGATTTGGAGGTTACAAATTTTTTATTCCACAGAAATTAATTTCCTAGAAAAATGAATCTTTAGTGTTGTAACACTTATCAAATATACCTGGATATTTATCAAATATACTTTCTAACACTGAATTTTGTGAATACAGACAAAAAAGTCAGCAAAACATCTTTAAAATTCATATATAAAACTGTAAATACACAGGAAAACAAAAACAGTAACTTCAATTTAGAGGACAGCATGAGTTGAAAGTTGGCAAAAAATACATACATTTAACTACTACTTTGAAAATTGTCATCTGTAGGAGGACAAACGTGAAATAGCTTAAATGAAATTTAGAGAATTTAGGTTTGTTAGAATAATTTTTTTCCTGGCAATAGTAGACATAGATGACTAAAATTAAAATTTGAGATAAATCTCAAAATCCATAGAACATATTAAAGAGCACATAAAATAAATACAAAGACATTTTTAAAAGTACAAAATAGAAAATATAGAATAAAGAAAGACGTTAGTGCTCTTTAGCAAACCTCAGGATATATATAACTCAGGTATAAACTGCTAAGGCACACAGATTATGGGATACTATCATTGCTAAAGATTAAAAAAAAAAGACACACCTAACTTCAGGGAGCTTGTTTGTAGTAACATAAAACAAACGAGACTATTAAAATAATGTCAACAGGAGGCAGAGTGAGATGTAGCTTCAGAGAGACTCATGCAAAACTAGTATGGGAGCAAGAAGGAGGAAGAGAATAGATTATAAATAAATAGAAACCTACATATACTTCTGATGAAGGCTTACAGAAAAGTACTAGGACCACCAAATCAACAACTTCCTAAGAAAAAGGTCATCAGGTGAGAAGATAGCATGTCTTCTGGAAAATGTCGCGTCTTAAAGCATTGTAGGTCCAGTTGACCAAGATTTTGAGAAACAGTATCTTTCTTTTATAGCTATGGTCATAAAATGTGTGCTGCTGGGGGACATTGTTAAAATAGAAGGAGAAAGACAAAGAAACACATCCTTGAGCATAGTGTTGAAGGATATGGATAGAAATACAGATTTAACTTTTTTAATTTTATTTTTTCCTTTATTTTAGATTCAGGGGATACATGTGCATGCTTGCTACATGGACATATTGTATAGTGATAGAGAAATGACCCAGATTAATTTTTAAAGGAAGAAGAAAAGATTCAAAATCTTTATTATTTTCAATTTTTAAAATGCTTATTTGTCACATAAGAAAAGCTGGAAATAAATTTTTATAAGTCATGTATAATTCCTTGAAAAATACATTAAATGAAGTCTTCGGCATGATCCAGTTTGAATACTTCAAAAGTAAATATCTTAAAGGTCATTTTTGTTTTCTGATCGTAAAACTTTAACCACCATAAGTTTTTTTCCAAGCCAACAAATATTTTATGGCCTATATACAGAGAAGTGTGAGAGTTCTTCCAGAAAATACATTCCTCTTTGCAAAATATGTTCCTGGATAACTTGATTCGTGCAATTTACGTGGCATATTGCATACAGTTTTGATTTTTCATTTGATTAATTAGTACAGTGCAAAAAAATTCATAATTTGTTGCATTATGATTTATAGTGTAATTGCAATTGGATTTACTTTTATACTTAATCTCTTAAAATATTATGCTGGGGGCCAGCCCCTGCAAGATTTGCGGGTCCCTGGAAAGATGTGGCGGTGTCGGCGATTATTCTGGAGAAATAAAGAGAAAGAAAGAGAAGGGGGTAGAAAGAAAGAGACTGGACTCTGTCTAGTGCAGAAGCCATTTAGTGAAAAGTAAAGAAGGTTTTTATCTCCAAATTTTGCACATTCAGACTCAGATGTCTCCCAGACAACTAGGTGCATGGGGGCATCCCCTACCCACCAGATATTTCTTCAAGCATGGTAAAGAACAAACCCAACTTGTCTTTCCAGTTCCTATGCTAGACTAATGTCCCTTAGAAGTATTATTACAGTTTTTATAAATATACCATTCTATCAATTGTAATCTATATTTTATTTTATTCTACTTAGTTTACTTATGAATAACTTTCCTATTGATAAACAGTTTATCTATTCCTTTGCTTTATCCTAACATAGTCAATGGAACTTAAAATAACTAAAACCAGTTTTGCATAATGTGGCTCTATCAAAAGGTCATGCTGGGCTCTCAGTTCCTGGGCTCTTTGATGTGGTCCTGGCTTGTACCAGACAAAAGCCAAAACCACAGAGAGAGGGAAATGGGAACAGCGAATTTCTAATGTTAGCTTGTGTTCGTCCTTGTCTGGAGTTTTCATGCCTGAGCTATCATGAGGCTTTATTTCCAAGAAAAGGGAGAGGTAATGGGATCAACAGCTCCCGAACACACTCTAGTGGTCTCGAGGTCAACGGCCCTCCCTGATCCCTAACGCTCAGTGGGCCTCCGTGGCCGGCTCCCAACAATATTATTACAACATGTAGTTAGATTAAAGCTACATGCTAAGCAAGTAGCTCTACAAATCCTAATTTGCATTTGCTCCTTTATTAACATTTAAAAAATATCATTGTCTGTTTTGGTTCACATACGCCAAGCATAGCCTAAAACCAATCTGACACTACTCTAAGCTCTGTACTATTCTTACCCAGATACTTCAATCAATAAATAAATAACAAAATAAAGTTATTAAGGTGCTGCAGAATTAATCTCTGCTAGCATTAAAAAAATGCCACACTATGAATTTGAATGTTTGACTACCAAAAAAATATCTAAACCAATTTGAAATAACTGCTAAAGAGAAAAATACAGTGTAGAGAGATAAGTAGGAATTCATTTACACATATTAAGATGGTTTCAGAGATAGTCTTTTGATAAAAGACATGTAAATTTCATCAGGAGTGTAGATAGAGTAACAAATGCAATAGATGGCCCAGAGCTTCTGATGAGTTGCATTCACTAAGATATTGGAGAGTTGGGGAAGACTAAAGTAGAATTCATACTATTATTTTCTGATTTGACTATTGATAGGTACTACTAAATTCTAGCTAGCTCTATATGAACTTTAGAGTTACAGAAGACCTTAGAAATCATCTAGTCTAAGCCTTACTTTCCAGATGAGCATCTGTCAAAACCATTTAACAAGCATTTGTGGAATAACAGATGCATCAAGAGTAAACGTAGTAAAATTTTATAGCTAGTTATTAAGCAAATTGAAATCTACTTCTTCTGAGTCTCACCCAATTTTTTTCTATCAATCATTCTTTATTTCATAGTAAATTTCATAGTATTTTTTGGTGGGTACATGTTAATTATTAACTGAAAATGTAGTTTAGACTACTATTTTTTGAAGTGGATAAATTCTATTTTAATATTTTATTACTTTTATTTACTATTATATTATTATTATTTTAATATTTTATTACAATTAAGTAAATATACTTGCATATTTTCATTTTGGCATAGAAAATTATAGATAATTATAACATTTCTTTCTGTTCATGTACATTTTGTAATTTTTCTCAACAAACACATACAAGACTCAAAATTTAAGTAACATTTAAGAAGGAAAAACTTTGATATTAGTATTGTTATATGACATGATCATTGTGATGATTTAGTAAAAAAAGATATGCTGAAATCATTTTATGTGGGCATAATAATATTTTACATATATTTTGATCTTTATAATTTCTAAAGTTTTCCCATACTTAATTTCTTAAAGCATTATTAAGATTACATCTTCACTTTTAAATAGGACACTCATCAAAATATAATTTTTCTCATGAACACTTTTAAAGTTAGTGGTGGTAATACGACCAAGCCATAAAATACTGTTGATGCCTTTGCAAGTATACAATTTAGCAAATCAATGAAAGTATTAATTTCTCCAAAGCCTCAAAGGGCAGGCGGTGAGCAGCGAGAGTTGGCCTGGGTCCCCCACAAGATACTTCAGCCAGGAATGGGACTGGTGTCTCTAAGGGGCAGGTGCCCAGAGCCTCCCTGAGTAACCAGCAGCTTGGTGCCGGGTGCCGGGCTGGAGACGATGTAGCTGGGGGGGGAGCTGGGTGGGGGCTGGGACCCGAGACTCCCATGCACACAGTGGAACACCAGCAGCAGGGTTCCTCAATATCTGGCCTTAGGAACTGAGGTAAAGTTTGTTGATAGGTGGGCGGGGCAATGGAAGTCTGCCTGGAAAATGGTGAGGCAGTTTATGCAGATCTGTTTTTCTCTGCTTGTCTGGGTCCCTCAGCTTGGAGTCTCCTGCTGAGTGCCTCAGCTAGGGTGGGCCCAGAGTTCCAGAGCTCCAAAGCTCCAAAGGGCAGGCAGTGAGTGGTGAGAGTGGCCCTGGGCCCCCCACAGGGTACTACAGCCAGGAATGGGACCAGTGTCTCTGAGGGGCGGGTGCCCAGAGCCTCCCTGAGTGACCGGTGGCTTGGTGCTGGGTGCCGGGCTGGAGACAATGTAGCCAGGGAGGGAGCTGGGAGGGGGTTGGGACCTGAGACTCCCACACACACAGTGGAGCAGCAGTGGCAGGGGGTCGCAATATCTGGCCCTGCGTGGGACTGAAGTTCCCTGGGCCTCACACCAGCATGGCTGGTGGTGCACTGGGGGGTGGGGGAAGAGAGGTAAGAGTCTTTTGGGGAACTCACATTCAGAGAATCTCACAAGTTCACCTATGCTGTCACCATCTTGTTCCCCCTTCCAACGCAGGCATTTTTAATTTTCAGTTTTTCCTGAGAAAGGTGATCATACTGAATTCACCAGAAACTGTGAAGGTAAAGGTAAGTCATTTTGTCAATTGATGAAATAACAACCACTTCAGTGATTCCTCTCAGCAGTTCCATGCTACTGTACTTAATTCATATGGAAAAGCTTTACAAATGATCACCAAATCTCCAATTTGCTCTCAACTACCCCAATTTTCTTTTCAATACAAGTTTGTGATTTATAAAGATACGACATATTCCTATTGTATTCATATTTGTGGATTTTGTTCACAAAGAGAATTCAACTAATCTTGGTCAAAATCTATACAAACACAAAGTCATCTATCCTAGACTCACTGTACTTCTAGTGATAGGAGAACAATTTTGGAGGGTCAATGTAGTAGTACTATGATGCAAAAGCAAAATAATCCAAGACAAAACAACAGTTTCATATGGTTGACCCATTGCCATCAAAATTCGGTAATGGCTAAATTTATAAGCACTGCAATTTCATCAGACAGTTACTTTTTGAAGCTAGAATGCATATACAAAAATTTGATTGCTATCCTTCTTTACAGAAATAATCTTGTTACCACCTTTAACAGAATCTCATTACTGATTGCCTTTAGGGAAGTGGTGGGGCAGATAGAAATAAAATGTAGAAAATAGAAACACTTTTTGAAAGCAATACAAGCAATGTATCTTAAAGGTGTATCATTTTTATTCTATTAATTCACTGTTTTGAGTTATCTAAAACATTTATGATGTGCACATTTAAAAATATTAAATAGGTAGTTTTATCGAAGATACTAAATTACTTGCATCAAATTACACTAATTTTAGAGAGGAAAATTCAAAGCTAGAGATATGAAAGACACTATTACAAAGATTATAAGTACTTATTTAAAAAATGTAGAACAATCATCTAAAGTATGGATTATTTTGATGATGAATAATCCACAATATTTTATTGTAATTTTAAAAGTTAGATGTATATGGTGGTACTACATTATGTAATATAAAATCCTATAACAAAAAAGTGACTTTACTGATAACATAGTAGTGGTGTTTATTTATAATAAATTGCATTTTGTGTAATTACAGAGTTGTTGAAGTTACTGGTTTACACACAATTAATTAATGGTTGTTTCATAAAATTGGTATTCAATTAAAAAATGGTGAAAACAGGCAATAATGGTAAACATGTAACAAGTATATCTCTACAAATGCACAGAACATTTTATGCATCTTGTGCAAGATCTATTGTGCTGAGGTGTTTAAAGAAAAATATAGTAAGTTATTAACACATTCCAAACTTTGTCAAGTATAGTATTTATAATTAACATGGGGAGAAGTCTAAAGTTAAAACATTCTTTGAAAAAGTTTGAAATTTTATTTTTAAATGTTTACTTGGTAGGCACAGCATAGATTTAAACATATAGACTGTTCTTCCAGCTGATGTTGTAAAATATCTTGAGTACATCAAATGTAGCACACAAACACAAACAGATAGCAGTCATAAAACACAATATTACTAATTGAATAAATTATATCAAGAGATGCATATTCAATACATACTCAAAAATGATATAAAAATAGTTTGCTGAATTGAAATGTACACATTAGCTACTAATTGAAAAATTAATGTGCTAAAATTCTGTAATTATGTTAAGTAAAATGTAGTCATCAGAAAGTAATTGAGCAGTGTCTTTTTTATGGTTATCTTTCTGCACGAGGAATAGTATTGTTTAAGGAAACACTCGCTATCACAAGCAATAAACTCCAAGGTTTCAGTGATTTAGGACAACAGACTTAGCATAATTTCACTTAACAGCACTGAGTGGGTATTCCTGGTCAGTGTCAGTTTCCATCTTCCAGTTGACCACTCTCTGGGACCTCAGAGTCCTCTGAATCTGGAAGTGAAAGGAAGAAAATAGGGTGGGGAGATTCCCTGGTCTTTCATTGATTCCTCCCAGAAACAATGCATGGATCACTTTCTCTCCCTTGACTTTGGAGAGGTTTTTTAAGATGCACTCCCAGGATGGGTCACTGCTTATTGGTGAGTACACTGTGTGATCAATGTTTATGCCCTCAAAATTCATATATTGAAACTAAACACACAATTGGATGGTATTAGTAGGTGGGGCCTACTGATTAGTTCCTGAGATCAGAACTTTAACAAAGGGGATTGGTGTTCTCATGAAAGAGGCTCCAGAAACCTCCCTTACCCTTCCCATTCTGTGAAGACACAGAAGGGGCCATCTATGAAGCTGAAAACTGGCCCTCATCAGAAATTAAATCTGCAGGTGCCTTGATCTTGGTCTTCCAGTCTCTGGAAATGTGAGAAATAAATTTTGGCTGTTTATAAACTACCCAGCTTATTTTGAACTACCCAAGCCAAATACATGAAGACACTGTGTGATGGCAGAGGAATTACGTTTTGGTGGACAGTTAGTCATCTCTGCTCCTAGAATGCAACACAGTCAAGTTTATTTTCTATGAGGAGGTAATTAGGAAAAAGTTTGAAATTAAGATTTTAAGGAAAAGCTAGAAGTAGTTATTTATTCATCTGATACACACACACACACACACACACACACACATATACACACAAACATGCACACATCCTGTTGCAGTCTTCTGGTAGTGGGTTGATGCCCCCGACCTGGAATTAACCAGAATTGGTTCACAGAAATGAGGAATGTGTTTGCGTGACTTTAGTCCCCAGGCATAGAATGAAACATGCTGAAAGTAGTGTTGTTTTGTTGTCACAAATTCTGGGAGTCTCACCTTTTCTATCAGTTCATCAGTCTTGTTTATTTATAACAGTGTGATTGATGATTTGTGCATGATCTCTGTGAGCCACCCAGAGGGTTCTGACTTCAGGAAGGGTTAGGTAGTAAAAATATGCCACAGTGTCACAGTTGGAATAGGGGACCATAGCACAGACTCCATTTTGAGCTTCCTGGTACTGAGGTATTCTGCACACACATCCATGGTTCCTCTTCTGGGAGGGACAGTGTTCATGTGACACTTGAGGAAGAAGGACAGTTGTCTGGCCTTTCCAGACCTCTTGTGAGACAGCCTTCACTGAGACCCTTGTCATGACTATGAGGCTCTTGCAATACTATATCCTTTTCTAACAAACTGCAAATTTGTAAGCAACATTATTTTACATTGTCACACAACTCCAGTCACCACAGAAAGAATAATGAGTGACAAAGAGAAATTGAAAACAAAAACTCTGCTATTTATTAGACAATAATACTTCAGAAAGAGATAAAACTACATGTAGAGATTAAAAGCGGGTGGCAGAATTGTTTTTCCCCCAAAATTATATTAAATTCATTAAATGGTGAGGGACAATATCACCTTAGTTGAAATTACTGTCTTACTCGTGTTCCTAGTGCACATTGTTTGGATTACTCTAGTTGTATATTCTGTAGAGCATCAAAGTTGCTAGATGTTCTCCAGATCATCCTGCTCTTTCTTGTCTAAGAAAACAAGAATGTTTTTTACCCAAACCAGGTAAAGATCCAATAAAGAAAGAGAACTACAGACCAATAGATGCTAAAATTCTCAACAAGATCCAAGCAAACAAGATCCAACAACACATCTCAAAAATTATCTACTACAACTAAGTAGGCTTCATCCCTGGAATGCAGGGCTGGTTCAATAATCCCAAGACCATAAACATAATCAAATACATCAACAGATGTAAAAACAAAAAACATATGCTATATCATTAGATGCAGGAAAAGTTTTTATATAATCCAGCACCTCTTCTTGATAAAAACCTTGAAGATCTAGGCATAGATGGAATGTACCACAAAATAGTAAGAGACAGCTATGAGAAGCCCACAGCCAACATATTGCTAAACAAACAGAAATTGGAACCATTTACCCTGAAAACTGGAACAAGACAAGGATGCCCACTCTCACCTCTACATTTCAACATAGTTTTGGAAGTCCTAACTAGAGCAATCAGACACAAGAAGGAGATCAGGGTTATCCAAATAGGAAAAGAGAAAGTCAAGTTGTCCCTCTTTGCAGACGACATGATTCTATAGCTCAAAAACCCAAAAGAATCTGTGAAAAACTCCTTGCATTGAAAAAGGACTTTGGCAAAGACTCAGGGTAAGAAATCAATGTGCAAAAGGCAATTGCATTTCTATACACCAACAATAAACAAATAAAATTCAAAATAAAAGGCATAACACCATTCACAATAGCCACAATAAAATGAAATACCTTGGCATCTTCCTAATCAGGGATGCAAAAGACCTTTACAACAAAAACTACAAAACACTGCTCAAAGAAAACAAAGATGACACAAACAAATGGAAAAATATTTCATGTCCATGAATTGGAAGATCAACATTGTTAAGATGCCCATTCTACCCAAGGCAATCTACAGATTTAAAGCAACATCCAGTAAATTACCAGCAGCACTCTTCCCAGACCTGGAAAAGACAATACAGGAATTCACATGGAACCATAAACAACCACGAATAGCCAAAACAATTCTCAGCAGAAAACAATAACAAAAAACCAAAACAAAAACAAAGTGGAAGGTATCATACTCCCAGACTTTAAACTTTATTATAAAGTTACAATAATCAAAACACTCTGGTATTGTTACAAGAACAGGCATATAGACCATCTGAATAGAATAGAGATTCCAGAAACAAAAACCTCAATTTATCAACAAACTCATCTTCCACAAAGTCAAACCACTTGGGAGAGGAGATTCTATTCAGTAAATGGTGCTGGGAAAACTGGCTGATCACGTGCAAAATATTAAAACAAGACCCCTACTTATCACCATACACAAAAATCAACTCTAAATGGATCAAAGACTTAACTGTCAAACCTCAGAGTATAAGAACCTTAGAGGACTTCTGGCAAGATGGTGATGGGGCAACCTGGTCTGTGAAACCCTCTGCAAAGGAGAACTGCAGTGGGTCTCTGGCTCTCTCCTGGGGGGCTGCGGAACCCAACATTGCAGCCTGCACTTCATACAGAGTTCGGCCATTGCCAATGCTGGGGCAATGCAGTGGTCTGGACAGCCACTGCAGCACAGACACCGCCGCCACTGCTGCCACTGCCACCGGTAGCACATCGCACCACCTGGGCAGGAGGTGATCCATGACTTCAGTCCTTGAAGCCCCTGCAGGCAAGATCTGCTGGGATCGCTGCCACCTCTCCTGTGACCGAGACGTCCTGCCCGCCGTGAGTCTCCTGCCATGTGCCCTGAGGCAGGCATCCATCTCCAGTCTCTGCCAGTTCCTGTCCAGCCCCACCCCCTCTGGGGCAAGCAGCTGAGATAGCACCACCTGCTGGCAATTCAAGGTAACAACACCGAAATGGGAGAAACAAGTTTGAAAAAGACATAGGCCAGAGTGGTGAATGGAGGGTGATTTGAACTGTCCTTCACAGCAGACCAGAGGCAACTGACCCTAACTGCAAACTAATTTACCTGCTTGAAAAGAAAGTTAGAAATCAGAACTGAAAGGACATTGGACTTAAATGAAAAGTCTCAGAGTGTGCTTCATTGATTCTGTTAGTTTAATGACTTAATTCTGTTCCTACTGTATTGTTCCTTTTTTTTCTCTTCCTTTTCTTCTCTCTGTAAACCACATCTTTGTATAGAGGAACAGCACACCAATAAGGTGGTTGGTTAGCTTGTATGTTAGCATCATTATGTGTTTTATTTTTTTTTTTTTGTATGGGAGTTGGTTCGTCTGTAGCTGTGGTTTATTGTTTTTATCTGTTTCAGTATAGGTCTCTCTCTCCATTTGTTGGTACACTCATTTGTTTCCCTCCTTACTCCTCTATCTCTCCACCGCCCTCTTCAACCCACTGTCTGCTCCATTCTCTTCCCTCTGCTAACCACATTTTATTTCAGAGAGTAAATCTACAACCCCACTGCATGGACAGATTCCAAGGCAGTGGGAAGTGGGTTCCAGATTATCCATACACCTGTCAGTGAATACCAGGACCTACAGATAGATTTTGAATCACAACTCCCCCCTTAAGTAAATCTCAAAACCGCAAAAAGGACAACCGCCAACCTACAGTGCAACTCCAGAATTGAACAAAGTAAGAAGGCATACATAAAGAATAAGTGATTGAACAAACAGAAGTAAAACCCATCCCTCCACCCCTGAATAACAGAATTAAAGAAGAAGGTGACGTGGAGGGAAGGAAAAAGTAGGGAGGGGGAAAAACCACACAAATGAAGAAAAACCAAAAGAATATAGGCCTCACACACACCCCTGGGAGATCAGACACTGAGAAAACAGATTCTGGAACACAAACAATGAAGAGCCCCCAGAATGACTGGTCATATGCAACAAACCCAGACATCAAGACATTAATGGAGAGAATTTTAAAAATTGAGGAGAGACAAGAGGAAAATAGGAAGGAGCTGATGTCAGAAATAACAGCAGTAAAGAATACTGTGATGGAAATGAATAACAGACTAATAAGCATGAAAAGCTGAATTAGCCAAGCAGAAGAAAGAATCCCAGAGCTCGAAGACCAAAACACAGAACTAACCTAAACTGTCAAAAGCATAGAAAAGAAGCTCAAAAAGACAGAACAAAACCTGCAAGAGATGAATGATCACTTCAAGAGACCAAACCTAAGAGTAATTGGGCTTCCTGAGGCAGAGAGAGAAACAGAAGCCACACTGGAACAAACATTTCATGAAATCATTCAAGAAAACTTTCCTCATCTCATCAAGGATGACAAAATTGAAACACAAGAGATTCAGAGAACGCCTGCAAGACAACAAATGAGAAGACCAATTCCCAGACACATAATAATTTCCCTAAACAAAGTAGCTATAAAAGAAAAAATCCAAAACGCAGCAAGAGAAATGTTGGGAGCCAGCCATGGATGCCCACTGAGCATTAGGGATCAGGAAGAGCCGTTCACCCTGAGACCACTAGGATGCGTTCGGGAGCTATTTGACCCCATTTCCTCCCCTTTTCTACTCAGCACTAACCAGATTAAGTTCCTGTGAGCTCAAAACATAAAAATCACAAACTAACTTTAGAAGCTCATTGCTCCCATTCTTTCACATACTACAGTTTTGGCTTTCACACAACTTATAATTCAAACTCGGGTCACATCTAAGAGCCTTATTATTGGTCACAGGCTTCTGGGTCATGATCTTAGGATTTATTGAAGGTGTAAATTGTAGAATATAGTTTTAGAAGACAGCCATTTTGTTGAAAGAATGTGACTGGGTTACTTGCAGATAGCCCACTGTCAACTTTGGACTAGGCCACATTCCAAACATTCTGGGATGGGTCACTTTCATTTGTAAAGTAAATACTTAAGCTTCTATAGAATTGTTTAACTTGGCATAAATCAATCAGCTTAGGATGAAAAAGGTCTGTAGAATATGTCAGTCGTGGATTAGGTTATCCTTTGTTATGGGATTTTAAGATTAGCATATAAAAAGGGTTTAAAGGCAATCATTGATTAAGTTTTCATGGATTAAGGTTTCTGTTGGGTGAGGGACGCCCCTCCCACATCTGACTTTGTGTATAAAAGACCCGGTGTAATTCCCAATAACACACATCACTTCTGCACTAGACCGGAGTCCAGTCTCTTTCTTTTCTCTCTCTCTCTCTTTCTCTCTTTCTTCTTTCTCCCAATCGCTGACGCTGTCTCCACCTTTAGGGTACCCTGAACCCGGCTGGAGCTGGTCTCCGGCAGAGAAAAAGGCCAGACTACCTACCAGGGAAGACCAATTACAATAGCAGCAGATTTATCCACAGAAACCCTTCAGGCTAGGAGAGCCTGGAGCCCTATCTTCAAAGATCTAAAAGATAAACAATTTCATCCAAGAATAACCTACCCAGTCAAACTAAGCTTCATTAGTGAGGGAGAATTGAAATCTTTTCCAGATACCCAATCCCTAAGAACCTACGCTGCCACAAGAACACCTCTACAAGAAACACTTAAGAAAGTACTGAACACAGAAGAAAAAGAAAAAAGAACAACAATATTTTTCACAAGAGTACAGGCAAAAGATTAAAAACACACACGAGCCAATTCCAGAACCCAAAGAAAGACAACAAACAAACAGGAACAACTCTGTAAGAACCTTATGACAGGGATCAACTCTTGCATTTCAATTATTAGCCTAAATGTGAATGGACTAAATGCATCACTGAAAAGACATAGAATGGCAAAATGGATAAAATATCATCAGGCAACAATCTATTGCCTTCAAGAGACTCACCTCACTAGAAAGGACACCCACAGACTCAAAGTAAGAGGATGGGAAACAAACATTCAGGCGAGTCGAATACAAAAGAAAGGAGGAGTAGCGATCTTAATTTCAGACAAAATACCCTTCAAGCTATTAAAAATCAAAAAAGATACAGAAGGCCGCTACATAATGATAAAAGGCTCAATCCATCAACAAGAAATATCTATCCTAAACATATATGCTCCCAACATAGGTGAGCCAACTTTCATAAAGCAACTTCTAGGAAAACTAAAGAAAGATATTGACTCTAACACCATCATAACTGGGGACTTTAATACCCGACTCACAACCCTAGACAGATCATCAGGACAAAAAAATCAGCAAGTACATCCGGAACCTCAATGTGACTTTGGACCAAATGGACTTAATTGATACCTACAGAACCCTCCATCCAAAGACGACAGAATATACATTCTACTCATCACTGCATGGAACATATTGTAAGATCGACCATGTAATTGGCCATAAATCAAGCATAAGCAAATTAAAAGGACCGAAATTCTACCTTGCACCTTCTCGGACCACAGTGGAATAAAAATAAACATTGACACCAACAAAGTCCCCCGCAAACCTACAAAGGCATGGACACTAAATAGCATGATGCTAAACAACTCCTGGGTCAATGATGAAATCAAAACAGAGATCAAAGGATACCTGGAAACAAATGAAAATGAAGAAACATCTCCCCAAAATCTCTGGGACATCTTGAAAGCTGTAGTAAGAGGGGAATTTATATCCCTACAAATACACATGAAGCAAATGGAAGGAATACAAATTAACAACCTAACAAGCCACTAAAGATGCTGCAAAAGCAAGACCACAAAAACTCTAACATCAGCAGAAGAATCCAGATCACCAAAATAAAAGCCCAAATCCAGGACATAGAAGACAAAAAGTTAATACAAAAAAAATCAATAAAACAAAAAACTACTTCTTCAAAAGGATAAACAAGATCAATGATCCCCTAGCAAGACTGACCAAGAAGAAATGAGAAAAAAACCAAATAAGAACAAGCAGAAACACAAAAGATGAAGTCCCACCTGACTCTGAAGAAATACAAAAGATCATTAGAGACTACTACATACACTTGTATAGAAACAAACTCGAAAACCTTAAGGAAATGGAGGATTTTCTGATATCACACAACCTACCTAGGATGGAACAAGAAGAAATTGAGACCCTAAATAGACCAATAACAGTCAAGGAAATCGACTACGTAATAAGAAAACTTCCTACAAAAAAAATCCCTGGTCCAGATGGCTTTCCAGCAGAATTCTACAAGACATTTAAGGAGGAGCTGATACCAATCCTACTGAAGGTATTTCAGGTGATTGAAAAAGATGGAACTCTCCCCAAATTATTTTACGAAGCCAACATCACATTGATACCCAAGCCAGGTAAAGATCCAACAAAGAAAGAGAACTACAGGCCAATATTTTTGATGAACATAGATGCTAAAATTCTCAACAAGATCCTAGCAAACTGAATTCAGCAATACATCTCAAAAATCATCCACCATGACTAAGTAGGCTTCAATCCTGGGATGCAAGTCTGGTTCAACATTCGTAAAACCATAAATGTAATTAAATACATCAACAGATGTCAAAACAAAAACCACATGATCATATCATTAGATGCAGAAAAAGCTTTTGATAAAATCCAGCACCCCTTCTTGATAAAAACCCTTGAACATCTAGGCATACGGGGGACATACTTCAAATTAGTAAAAGCCATCTACGAGAAACCCACAGCCAGCGTACTCCTGAATGGACAAAACTGGAACCATTTCCCCTGAAAACTGGAACAAGACAAGTATGCAACTCTCACTCCTCCTGTTCAACATAATATTGGAAGTCCTGGCTCGAGCAATCAGAGAAGAGAAGGCAATCAGGGGTATCCAAATAGGAAAAGAGGAAGTCAAGTTATCTCTCTTTGCAGATGATATGATTGCGTACCTTGAAAACCCAAGAGAATCAAAAACCTCCTTACACTGATAAAAGCCTTTGGTAAAGTATCACGATACAAAATAAATGTACAAAAGACAATCGCATTTCTCTACACCAATAATAAACAAAAAGAAACCCAAATAAAAAACACAATTCCATTCACCATAGCCACAAAAAAATGAAACACCTTAGCATCTTCCTAACCAGAGATGTGAAAGACCTTTACAATGAAAATTACAAAACACTGCTCAAAGAAATCCAAGATGACTCAAACAAGTGGAAAAATATCCCATACTCATGGATTGGAAGAATCAACATTGTGAAGATGTCCATCTTACCTAAGGCAATCTACAAATTCAATGCAATACCCATCAAATTACTAACAACATTCTTTTCAGACCTAGAAAAAACAACACAGGAATTCATATGGAAACACAAACTTCCAAGAATAGCCAGAACAAGCCTCAGCAAAAAAAACAAAGCAGGTGGTATCACATTACCAGACTTCAAACTTTACTATAAAGCTACAATCATCAAAACAGCTTGGTATTGGTACAGGAACAGGCATATAGATCAATGGAATAGAATTGAGATTCCAGAAGCAAAACCTCAATTTCTCAACCAACTCATCTTCGACAAGGCCTCCACCACCTACCACTGGGGAGAGGAGAACCTATTCAGTAAATGGTGCTGGGAAAACTAGCTGACCACATGCAGAAGATTGAAACGGGACCCCTATCTATCCCCATGCACAAAGGTTAACTCCAAATGGATCAGAGACCTAAATGTAAAACCTCAAACCATAAGAACCTTAGAAAAGTAAGGAAATACTCTCATGGAAATCGGAACTGGCATCCAATTCCTGTACAAAATCCGAAACCCACAGGACTTAAGAGAGAAGATACAAAGACCTTATTAGACTGACAAGCTTCTGCAAAGCCAAAGAAACCATCAAGAGAGCAGGGATACGGCCTACAGACTGGGAAAAAGTATTTGCTAACCCCAGGTCTGACAAAGGCTTAACATCCTGGATCTACAAGGAGCTAAAACGTGCTGAAAAGAAAAAAAAACAACCCCATTATAAAATGGGCAAAAGAAATGAACAGACACTTCACAAAAGAGGACAGCCGAGCAGCCAACAAACACATGAAGAAATGTTCAACCTCACTAATCATCAGG
>NW_007253975.1:152847-164587 GCF_000164805.1 Carlito syrichta
GTGGAAAGCAGTGAGGCGATTCCTAAAAGCTCTAAATATCAACCTCCCATATGACCCTGCATTCCCCCTACTGGGAATATACCCTGAAAAACTCAAATCACTCTATAAAAAAGATACATGCACACGTATGTTTTTCACAGCATTGCTCACAATAGCAAGAACCTGGAACTAACCATACTGTCCATCAAAAGAGGACTGGATTAAAAAAATGTGGTACATAAACACGATGGAATACTATGCAGTCATAAAAAAGAACAAAATCATGAATTTCACAGCAACCTGGATGGAACTAGAGTCTATAATACTGAGTGACCTCTCACAGAAACAAAGATCCGAGTATCACATGTTCTCACTCATATAATGGACCTTGAACATCCAATGTAATACTATAAGAAAATGACTGACAGTACTGGGAAACTATGGGGGGGAGGGAGATGGGATTAACAGTAGCAAATATCTGTCTGGGGATGGGGAAACATCTCTTATCAACAGGGTGCCTGAATGAAACGTATTTGTACACCTAACCCTTAACTGTACCCCACAAAACCATAATAAAAAATATTGATTATTATAAAAAAAAAGAACCTTAGAAAATGCGTGAGACACCCTATGGAAATTGAAACTGGCAACCAATTCCTGATCAAAGCTCCAAGTGCCCATGCCATAAGAGAAAGATAGACAAGTGGGACCTCATCAAACTGACAATCTTCTGCAAAGTCAAAGAAACCATCAAGAGAGCAGGGAGACAACCCACGGACTGGAAAAAATAATATCTGCCAACTGTGTATCAGACAAAAGCCTAACATCTAGGATCTACAAGAAACCCAAATGTGCCAAAAGGAAAGAAACAAATATCCCCATTACAAAGTGGGCAAAATATATGAATAGACATTTCTCAAATGAAGACACCGAGCAGTCAGCAGCTACCTTAAAAAATGCTCAGCCTCACTAGTCATCAAAGATATGCAAATTAAAACTATACTGAGATAACACCCAACTCCAGTCAGGTTGGCCATCATAACTAACTCAAAAAAACAACAGATGCTGGAGAGGATGCAGGGAAAAGGGAATACTGCTGCAATGTTGGTGAACATGTACACTAATACAACCTCTGTGGAAAACAGTGTGGTGATTCCTAAAAGATCTAAAAATCAACCTTCCATACAACCCTTCAATACCCTTATTGGGAATACACCCAGAGGAACTCAAATCACTTTATGGAAAAAAAAAATCTGTATGTTTATTGCAGTATTGTACACAATAGTAACAACATGGAAACAACTGTGCTGCCCATCGAAAAGGGACTGGATAAAAAAGAAATGTGGTACATATAAACCATGGAATATTAAGCAGCAATAAGGAAGGAAAAATTACAAACTTCACAGCAACATGAATGAACTTAAAGTCTATAATACGAGTGATCTGTCACAGAAGCAAAGAACTATCACATGTTCTCACTCACAAGTGGACCTTGAACAATTATCATAATACTATAAAAAAAGGATTTGCAGTAGTGGAAACTGCTGGTGGGAAGGTGGAGACTGTAGTAGTGGGAATCTGTAGGGGGAGGGACCACACCTCATCAACAAGTGTACTTGCATAATGAACATTTGTATACCTAACGCTGAATTGTACCCCACATCTTTAAAATAAAAGTCTTTTTAAAAACTTGCTGAACTGTTTATATTTGTCTGTTGTGTTTAATAACTACTATGATAAATACTCAACACATAGATGTTAATACTCAGAATGCATTTTGACCACATTGCCCAATGTGAATAAACCATCTCTTTATTTCTTTGTTCATCTTTTTCTATGTAGAAGTGGTTATAATTTCAAAATACATCCTCCAGAAGTGGGCTGATAGACCCATGTTTTTAACCCGCTTCTCCCCTCTCTTTTATCTCTCTCTTATTTTTCTAAATTTTCTACACATGAAGAAAGATATGGGGAGAGGGCATTTTTTTATTGTCTACTGAAGTTATCAAACATGGCCGTGATTTGAAGTTTTCTTCTGACATAGCTTATTTCATGGGCTTTGTAGTTGACTCTAGCAGGACTTAAGCAAAATTCAGTCATATGTTAGATTATTCATGTGCCTTGTCTTCCCTGAGTGCTCAGTGTCTTCCCTGAGTTGACTAGATTACAAAAATGCATAAAATAAAATATATGCTTATTGTTCTATGTTCTTTTTCTACAGTCTCTCTTTCTGTAAGATGTTTTAATTAGTCATTGCCAAAGAGCAGTAACCTCTCTGATAAAATCTAACCATATGAAAAGATCATGCGTACAAGGAGAAAGGGGTGAACCAACCTGATTCTTATTCTAAACATGTCAAGAGATGTTTCTAAAGTGCTGATAATTGTGCTTTCGCATATTTTCTCTGAGTAAGATTTATTACTATTATACAGAACTTCCGGAGCAAAATGTGGTAGCATTATGGCAAAAAGCTCAAAAACAAATGAACAAAGCCCCAGTTCATTTTGTCAAGTTTAAAATCAGACATGCTGGAAAAATGACTTTCATACTTTAGATGATTATTATGATTTTGTATTGCTTTCCATTTAGATGATTTCTCACTTTGCCTTGGAGGACAATGAAAAATCAATTTATCCCCTTAACCTTTCCCAGTCAAAATCATGCAGTTAGGAGGAATCTCTAACCTGCATGATACTCATCTCTTCAGTTTATTTTAATTCACGTTTCCAGTTTAATGTGGTTTGGTTTAAGTTACTTCAATTTTCCAGTAATATATTAGAAACCAAGTAGAAAGGAGTAATGATCACATTGAGTACAATGTGGAAACATTCCTGGTATTGTAGTCCAACTATGTGTAGTGGACAGCAATTTTTGTGATCCAGCTCCTATGACTCTTACCTACAAATTTTACCCGTTTTCCCTCCATTAGTTCACACATTCCTCTACCTGTCTTAGAGTTTCCAATGGTAAGTTCTGAACATATCCACAGCCCACACAGTATATTACATAGTTCAGACTGCTACAGTGGGTTAAGTGATAGCTACCCAAATTGCTGAGAACAGTGTGAAAAAATGAGTTTGACTCCAAAAGGTGGGGGAAATCTCACTGTTTTTGTTTAACTTTGAACTTAGACACATTGACAGCCCTCTTGAAACCCACTGAAGAATGAAACAATATCAAGGAAATAAAGTAGAGTAAGAGAGAAGAACCAACTTCTTACGATACTGTTTTAGCTCTGAGTTAAGCAAAGACATGAGGTTTTGAATGAATGGATTCCAAGATCTGGCATGCTCACTTTTCTGCTTAAACTGGCTTGAGTTGTATTTCTGTTAGTTGAAGTATTTTGTGAAATATACTACATATAAAAATATGACACTAATTTATGAAGGTAAACGATATTATGAAGGGTGAATTAATAACTTTTACTTGAATGACAAGAATTTTGAGTTCATAGGCAATGTATAGTTGAGTCTGTTTTTTTCCTCTTTTAATTTTTATTTTAAAATTATAGAGTACAATTCAGGGTTAGGTATGCAAATATTCATTGTGCAGGGATCCTTATTGATGAGGTGTGCCTCCCCTTTCCCAGGCAGATATTGACTACTGTCAATCCCACCTTCCCCCCCCTGCAGTTTCCCGCTATTGTCAATCTTCTTCTTATAGTAATACCGTGGTTGTTCAAGGTCAACTTACGAGTGAGAACATGTGATAGATCTTTGTTTCTGTGAGAGATCACTCAGTATTATAAACTCTAATTCCATCCAGGTTACTGCAAAGTTCATGATTTTGTTCTTTATGGCTGCATAGTATTCCATTGTGTATATGGCCACATTTTTTTTTATCCAGTCCTCTTTAGATGGGCAGCATGGTTGGTTCCATGTTCTTGCTATTGTGACCAATGCTGTGATAAACATACATGTGCAGGTATCTTTTTCATAGAGTGACCTGAATTCTTCCAAGTATATTCCCAGTAGGGGGACTGCGGGGTCATATGGAAGGTCAATTTTTAGACTTTTAGGAATATCCACACTGATTTCCACAGAGGCTGAACTAATTTACACTCCCACCAATGATGTAGAAGTGTTCCCTTTTCACCACATCCTCTCCAGCATCTCTTATTTTTGGAGTTACTGATGATGGCCATTCTGACTGGAGTTAGGTGGTAACTCAGTATAGTTTTAGTTTGCATCTCCTTGATGACTAGTGAGTCTGAACATTTTTTCATGTATCTGTTGGCTGCTCGCATGTCTTCTTTTGAGAAGTGTCTTTTCATGTCTTTAACCCACTTTGTAATGGGGCTGTTTGTTTTTTTCTTTTCAGCACATTTGTGTTCCTTATAGATTCTTGATGTTAGGCCTTTGTCAGTCATGGAATTGGCAAATTTTTTTTTCCAGCCTGTAGGCTGTCTTCCTTCTCTCTTGATGGTTTCTTTGGCTTTTCAGAAGGTTGTCAGTTTAATGAGGTCCCGCTTGTCTATCTTATCTCTTATGGCCTGGGCACTTTAGGTTTTGATCAGGAATTGGTTACCAGTTCCAACTTCCATAAGATTGTCTTCTGTATTTTCTAAGGTTCTTACAATTAGAGGTTTTACATTTAGGTCTCTGATCCATTTAGAGTTAACTTTTGTGTATGGGGATAGGTAGGGGTCCTGTTTCAATCTTTTGCATGTGGTCAGTCAGTTTTCCCAGCCCCATTTACTGAATAGGTTCTCCTCTCCCCAGTAGTGGGTGGTGGAGGCTTTGTCAAAGATGAGTTGGTTGAGAAATTGAGGTTTTGCTTCTGGAAGCTCAGTTCTATTCCATTGGTCTATATGCCTGTTCTTGTACTAATACCAAGCTGTTTTGATTATTGTAGCTTTATAGTAAAGTGAAAGTCTGGGAGTGTAATACTGCCTGCTTTGTTTGTTTGCTTTTGTTTTTTTTTCCGTTCAGGATGGTTTTGGTTATTCTTGGTCATTTATGTTTCCATATGAATTCCTGTATTGTTTTTTTCTATGTCTGAGAAGAATGTTGCTGACAATTTGATGGGTATTGCATTAAATCGGTAGATTGCCTTAGGTAAAATGGACATCTTAACAATGTTGATTTTTCCAAACCATGAGCATGGCATATTTTTCCACTTGTTTGTGTCATCTTTGATTTCTTGGAGCAGTGTTTTGTAGTTTTCATTGTAAAAGTCTTCTATGTCTTTGGTTAGGAAGATGTCAAGGTATTTCATTTTTTTGGTGACTACTGTAAATGGAATTGTGCTTTTTATTTGAGTCTCTGTTCGTTTATTGTTGGTATATGGAAATGCTATTGTCTTTTGTACATTTATTTTATACCCTGAGACTTTGCCAAGGTCTTTTATCAGTGCAAGGAGGGTTTCGGCAGAGTTTCTTGGTTTTTCAAGGTATACAATCATGTCATCTGCAAAGAGAGATAACTTGACTTCCTCTTCTCCTATTTGGATATCCCTGATTACCTTCTCTTCTCTGATTGCTCTAGCTAGGACTTCCAAAGCTGTGTTGAATAGGAAGGGTGGGAGTGGGCATCCTTGTCTCATTCCAGTTTTCAGCGGAAATGGTTCCAATTTTTGCCTGTTTAGGAGTATGCTGTCTGTGGGTTTCTCGTAGATGGCTTTTACTATTTTGTGATATATTCCACCTATACCTAGATGTTTAATTAAGGGTTTTTATCAAGAAGCAGTGCTGGATTTTATCAAAAGCTTTTTCTGCATCTAATGATATAATCATGTGGTTTTTGGTTTTACATCTGTTTAGGTATTTAATTACATTTATGGTTTTACGAATGTCGAACCAGGCTTGCATCCTGGGAATGAAGCCTACTTGGTCATGTTGGATGATTTTTGAGATGTGTTATTGAATCTGGTTTGCTAGGATCTTGTTGAGTATTTTGGCATCTATGTTCATCAAAGATATTAGCATGTAGTTCTCTTTCTTTGATGATCTTTACCTGACTTGGGTATCAATGTGATGTTAGCTTAATAAAATGGCCGGGCTCGGTGGCTCAGCCTGTAATCCTGTGCCTTTGGGAGGCTGAGGTGAGTGGATTGCCTGAGCCCACAGGTTCGAGTCCCACCTGGGCAGCGAGACCTCATCTCTACAATAAATCAAAAAATCAGCTGGTCATGGTAGCGCATGCCTGTAATTCTGGCTACTCGGAAGGCTGAGGCGGAAGGATGCCGGAGCCCAGCAAGTCGAGGCTGCAGTGGCTGGGAGCGGCTATTGCACTCCAGTCTGGGTGATAGAGTGAGTCTCCAACTCAAAAAAAAAAAAAATGATTTGGAAAGAGTTCCATCTTTCTCAATAACCTGTAATATTTTCAATAGGATTGGTATCAGTTCCTCCTTGTATGTTTTGTAGGACTCTGCTGGAAAGTCATCCGGTTCAGGGCTTTTTCTGTAGCTGGTTTTCTTATGACATAACCACTTTTTTGATTGTTATTGGTCTATTTAGGGTCTCATTTTCTTCTTGTTTCAACCTAGGGAGGTTGTGTGATATCAGAAAGTCCTCCATTTCCTTTAGGGTTTCAAGTTTGTTTCCATACAACTGTACATAGTACTCTCTGATAATCTTTTGTATTTCTTCAGTGTCAATTGTGTCTTCATCTTTTGTTTCTGATTAAGTTTATTTGGGCTTTCCCTCTCTTTTTCTTGGTCAGTCTGGCTAGGGGACCATCCATCTTGTTTATCTTTTAGGAACCAGCTTTTTTGTTTCTTTGATTTTTTTTGTATGATCTTTTTGTCTTCTACGTCCTGGATTTGGGCTTTTATTTTGGTGATGTGGATTCTTCTGCTGAAGTTAGGGTTTTGGTGGTCTTGCTTTTCCAGCTTCTATAGGTGACTTGTTAGGCCATTAACTTGTGATCTTTCAATTTTCTTCATGTGTGTTTGTAAAGATATAAATTTCCCTCTTACTACAGCTTTCATGGCATCCCAGAGGTTTTGGTAAGATGTTTCTTCATTTTCATTTGTTTCCAGGTACCTTTTAATCTCTGTTTTGATTTCATTGTTGACCCAGGAGTTGCTTAGTATCATACTGTTTAGTCTTTGTGGATTTGGGGGGAACCTTGTTGGTGTTGATATTTATTTTTATTCCACTGTGGTCTGAGAAAGTGCATGGCAAAATTTCAATCTTATGAAATTTGTTTAAGTTTGATTTATGGCCAAGGATGTGGTTGATCTTGGAGCATATTCCTTGTGGTGATGAGTAGAATGTATATTCTGTGTTTGTTGTGTGGAGTGTTATGTAGGTATCAATTAAGTCTGTTTATTCAAGAGTGTCATTGAGGTTTCAGATCTCCTTGCTGATTTTTTTCTTGTTGATGTGTCTAGAGTTGTATGTGGGGCATCAAAGTCCCCAGCTATGTTAGAGTCTATCTATCTATCTATATATGTTACATTCAATCTCTTTTGTAAGTTTGCCTTGAAGCTGTTTTATGAACATTGGTGCTCATATGTTAGATGCATATATTTTAGGATGGATATGTCTTGTTGATGGATTGAAACTTTTATCATTACATAGTGACCGTGTTCATCTTTTAAAATTTTCGATAGCTTAAAGGGTATTTTGTCTGAGATTAAGATTGCAACTTCAGCTTTCTTTTGTGTTCCATTTGCCTGAAATTTTGCTTCCCATCCTCTTACTTTGAGTCTTTGAGCATCTTTTCTGGTGAGATGAGTCTCTTGGAGACAATATATTGTTGCCTTATATTTTATTCATTTTGTCATTCTATGTCTTTTTAGTGGTGCATTTAGTCCATTCACATTTAGGCTAATTATTGAAACATGAAGGTTTATCCTTGTCATGAGGCTCTCATAGAGGTGTTGTTCCTGTTTGTTGTGTTTCTTTTGATTTTAGGGTTAATTCATGTGTGTTTTCAATCTGTTTCTTGTACTCTTGTGAAGAACTTTTTTTCCCCCCCTTTTCTTCTGTGTTTAATACTTTCTTAAGTGTTTCTTGTAGAGGTGGTCTGGAGGCAGCATAAATTCTTAGGGATTGGATGTCTGGGAAAGATTTTAATTCTCCCTCACTGTGAAGTTTTGCTTGGCTTAGTAGGTTATTCTTGGTTGAAATTGTTTATCTTTGATAAATTTGAATATTGGGCTCCAAGCTCTGCTAGCCTGAAGTGTTTCTGTAGATAAATCTGTTGCTATTCCAATTGGTCTTCCCTGGTAGGTAGTCTGACCTTTTTCTCTTGCTGCCTTTAGGGTTTTTTTCTTTTATATTTACTTTTTTTTAGGTAAATTATTATGTGACTGGGAGTTTGTCTTCTCATTTGTTGTCTTGCAGGGGTTCTCTGAATCTCTTGTGTTTGAATTTTGGCATCAGTAATGAGATGAGAAAAGTTTTCTTGAATAACTTCATAGAATGTTTGCTACAGGGTGGTCTCTGTCTCTCTTTCTGCCTCAGAAAGTCTAATTACTCTTAGGTTTGGTCTCTTGAGGCAATTATTCATCTCTTAAAGGTTTTGTTCTGTTGTTTTAAGCTTCTTTTCTATGTTTTTGACAGTTTGGTTTAGTTCTATATTTAGTCTTCAAACTCTGAGATTCTTTCTTCTGCTTGGCTAATTCTGCTTTCTGTCCTTATTAGTTTGTTATTTATTTTAATAACAGTATTCTTTACTGCCATTATCTCAGTTATCAACTCCTTCTTATTTTCCTCATCTCTCCTCTATTGTTTTTATTCTCTCTATTAATGTCTTAATGTCTGGGTTTGTAGTATTCTGAGGCCTCTTCATTGTTTGCATTCCTAAATCTGTTTTTTCCATGTCTGACTTTCCAGAGGTGTGTGTGAAACCTATATTCTTCTTTCCTTTTTTTTTCATTTGTGTAGATTTTCCTACCCACTTTTTCCTTTTTTCCTGTCTTCTTTAAATCTGTTGTTCAGGGGTGGCAGGGTTGCTTTTACTTCTGTTTGCTCAATCTCCTATTCTTCCTTGTGTGGATCTTCTGGCTTTGTTCAATTCTGAAGCTGGACTGTAGTTTGGGGGTTATACTTTTTTGCAGTTTTGAGATTTAATTGAGAAGGGAGCTGTGATTAAAAATCTATCTGCAGAACCCACTTTCCACCACCTTGCAATCTGTCCGTGCAGTGGGGGTATAGGCTTGATCCCTGAAAGCAAAATGAGGTAAGAAAAAGGAAACAAATGGGATGGGGAGGAGTGGGGAGAGGAAGATGGAGAGAGAGAAGGGTAAGAGGGAAAACAGATGAAGGTACTGGTTAACAAATGAAATTAGACACAAAGACAGATAAGAGCAAGAGAAAAGAAACAAAACCAGAAAAACAAACAAAAAAAATCTAGAACATACAATCATACAGACACACAAGCTAGCCAACCTCCTTATGATGTACTATTCCCCTACACAAACACGAGGTCTTAGAGTCCAAGTTGGAGGCTGACCAGGTCTGGGCACAGCTGGGTGGAGTGGGGAAGAGCAATGCAGGTCTCTGCCTGATCTCAGGTCTCCAACTGATCTCTGGTTCTACTGCAGCTGGGTCCATCTGGGGGAGGCAAAGCCGGATGCTGCAAGTTGGTGTGTCACACTGTGGCTTGGCCTCTTTTTCTTTCTTTGTTCTTAGGTCCCAAGCTGAAGGCTGGGTAGATTGGGTGGAGCTGGGCGGGGCAATGCAGGTCTCTGCCTGGTCTCGGAGCTCCAGCTGTTCTCTGGTCCTGCTGTGACAGGGATGAGTCAGAGGAGACAGAGTGCAAGAAGGCCAGGCATTGCAGGTTAATGTATTGCAGATCGGCTGGGGGCAGGGCGGTGCAGCCAGTGAGGTAGCCCAAAGCTCCACGGGGTTGAGTCTCTTTTAAAAAACTTCCTCTTTGGAAGTGTCTTTCTTTTCATTATTATATTCGGACTATTTATATTTAAAGTGATCTTTGGCTGGATGTGGTAGCACTTATAATCCCTAGCACTTTGGAATGCAAGAGCCCAGGTGTTCAAGACCAGCCTGGAAAACTTGGAGAGACCTCATCTCTATAATAAATCAAAAAATTTGCTGGGCGTATTAACATGCATGTGTATTTTCAACTACTTTGAAGGCTGAGGAGGAATGAGTGCCTGAGCCCAGCTGCTAAAGGCTGTGGTGGCTGTCAGCATGTCACTACACTCCAGCCTGTGTGAGAGTGTGAGACTCTGACTAAAAAAAAAAAAAGTGCTTTTTATTAATATATATATGTGTTATATATCTATTATATTTATATATCTTAAATATACTTATACCTTTTTATAAATATGTATATTTTTTATATATGTATGAGGAAGGACCCCCCACAAATGGAATTATTTTTTGGAAGGTGGGCCCCTTGTAGTACAGGCTTCTCCTGCTAAGTAAGTGTCCTAGGAACACATCGCCATCAGTGAATCAGCTAGTATTGCTTTGAGATACAGTGTATGACTTCAGTGAATCTTTTTTGTGGAGATACTTTCAATGTGTTTGCCCACTTCTTAAAGGGTGATTTTCAAGTACTTCTGCCCACACTGCACTGAGTGTTTAGCAGTTTTTGGCTCAAAACACTGCCATGATCCCATGCCCCACCCTCTCTGTTCACCCAATCCCACCAGATTTTTCATTTCCCCAGAAAAAAAAAGTCCTCAAAAGGAAGCATTTTCCTGATGTGGAAGAGGTGAAACAAACAGAAGCAGCACTAAAAGGTATGAAAATTGACGAGTCTAAAAATTGTTTTGAACAGTGGAAAAAGTGTCTCAATATTTAAATTGCATCAGAGTACTTTGAAGATGACTAAAGTTTAAACATATAAGAACAATTTTTTTTTTAGTTGCAGTCTCACTCTGTTGCCCAGGCTAGAGTGCAGTGGCACACTCACAGCCACTGCAGCCTTGACCAGCTGGGATCAGGTGATCCTTCCACCTCAGTCTTCCAAGTAGCTGGAATTACAAGCATAAGTCACCATGCCTGGCTCATTTAAATTTTGTTGTTGTTGTAGAGATGAGTTCTTGCCAAGTTGCCCAGGCTAGTCTTGAATCCCTGATCTCAGGCAGTCTTCTCACCTCGGCCTCTCAAAGGCTGGGATTACAAGTTTGAAACACTATGCCCAAACCAAATACATAATTTTTAATAAGTAAATCTGATGTTTTGGGTCCCCCCTCGTGTGTGTGTGTGTGTGTGTGTGTGTGTGTGTGTGTGTGTGTGTGTGTGCGCGCGCGCGCGCGTGTGTGTGCGTGTGTGTGCGTGTGTGTGTGTATCTGTGTATAATGGCTCTTAAATGAATTGAAAAGACATTCAATTTCACTCATAATACCAGAAATGCAAATCTGATGCAAAATAATATACCCCATGTGGAAGGGGATTTGGTAATATCTTAAAAAACTACAAATGTGTTTACTCTTTGAACAAATAATCCCACATCTAGGGATTTACCCTGAAAATACCCCTTCAACAATACAAAAATGTGTGTACACAAGGCTATTCCCTACAACGCTATGTATAACTACAAAATATTTAGGAAACTCTATCTCTGAACGCCCAACGATAGGGAACTGGCTGAATACACGGTGCATACACACAGACGAGTATTGCACGGCTGCACAAGAGAATGAGAAGCTAGTGGACCTCAGCCTGGGAGAGGTGAGGCCCAGGAGCTAAACACAGGCCTACCCAAGCCCCTGTAGTAGTTACTATGCTCCCACTATCTCAGGTCAGTGCCCTTACGGAAGTCCAAGGTCAGGTTCCACATGATGACTAGAAGGCCTTGGAGGGACAATGGAAGGCAAGGGACAATAGTAGACGATGGGG
>NW_007253975.1:164607-171342 GCF_000164805.1 Carlito syrichta
TGTGTGTGTGTGTGTGTGTGTGTGTATCTGCAACTGTAAATCAGGTAAAATGAACTGACACAGATAGAACTTTAATGTGATGCATAAATTTATCTAGTTAGGTATTAGGTTGTGTTTATTGTTTGCTGTGGCTGTGCTGTAGGGTCCTAAAGTTTCTTGTTGTGTCCTTGTGTCCGGTTCTCCAGTTACCTGAGGGCTTTTCTAGAGAGTTCCTAAATGGGACCTGAGGCATGTTGTGCTTTTAGCTGCAATTCCTGTTATTATCTTGGAGCCCTCTTGATATGTTGATGTAATATGGAAATGAGAAGTGTTCTATAGTCCTATAATTAGGTGTCAGTCTTTTTTTTTAACCATTGGATTTGTTTTATTATATGTAGTGGTATCGATATAATTTATTATTTTTTTATTATTTATTTTTAATTGACAGGATAAAATTTGTGTACTTTTTATGTACAACATGAGGATTGGAAGTATTTCCCCCCTCACCTCATGCTCTGATGGTTAGTCTTCGGTAAAAGCTCAGTAAGTTAGGCTCTAATTAAAAAAAAGAATCTTTGAAGACTGGCCCTATTAAGAACCGAGAACTTATAATACTCTGTGAACTATCACAGAAACAAAGAACAGAGTACCATAGGGTCTCACATAAGTGGACCCTGAACATTTACCATTATACCATAATACTATAAGAAAAAGATTGGCAGTAGCTGGATGCTGTCAGGGCAAGGGTGGGGTCACAACATCAATAAGGGCACCTAACCCTAAACCAGGCAAAGTGGGGACAAAAGGAAGGCCCAAATTTTACTCGTATGATGTCCACTTGTATACCTAATCCTGAATTGTACCCCACATCTTAAACATAAAATAAACAAAATAAAATAACAGAACCCTGGGTATGTATCAAGATAACCATTTTTCTTATCCTTCTACCAGAAATATGAGGGGATTTTTTTTCCGTCTTCACAACAAGGCCTGGTGAGATTTCTGGAGGTAAGATTCACATAAGTATAAGCTTGGTCCCCAATACTGGGCCTCTTCAAAGTTTTAAATTCTCAAGCTAGTCTTCCTGGGATCTACAGCAGTTCATCAATTACAGCTTAAAGTATTCCTACCAAAAATTTACTTCAGCTTTGGGCTACTGCTCCTGGGCTTCTGCTCCTAGTCAGCTGAGATTCCCTGGATTTGCCTGTCTGTATCCCAATTTTGAAGTATACAGTATACTTTTGAAGTGTACTTTTGTCCTGTGACCTCAATTCTCTAAGAAGCATCTAAGGGGCTCAGAAGAGCAACTGATATTGTTTGTTCAACTTTTTCTTGTTGGGAGGACAGGAGGGATGACTTTCAAGCTCCTTGTCTCTCAGACCAGAAATGGGAGGTCCTCAGCCATTTATCTTTTCACCAAATGATTTTTTTGTAATTATTTTCAAAAACTAAGAAGAAACTATGAAACATCATAAAAATCTTCATGAAAGAGGATTGTGTTGTTTAAAAAACTTTGATTTGTATGACTCTTAAAGGTAAATTTAAATTTAGATTCACAAAACTTTATCATGTGCTAGGTAGCTTGGGAGATGTTTTCTCACACATTTGTGGTCTCTTTTGTGTTACTAATATGAGACTGCATGAGCAATCCTATAATGGATTCCAGAGCCATGTTTACTGGATTTGAATCCTAGTCCTTGTAGTTAATACCAGGTGTACTTTGGCAAATTGCTTACCTTCTATCCCAGTTTCTTCTTACGTGGGGAGAGGAACAAAAGTACCTACTGTAAGAACAAAATTAAATGATATAATTATAATTATTATCATATAATGTCTATCAATATTTGCTTTCCTTCTGTTACCCAAAAATTGATTCTTGCTCATTCAAAAAAAATTCTCCATGATGATTTTTGAAAAGTTTTCTCACTTTGGAAACAGCCCAGTATAGTTGTTTTGGTTTCATAGTAATAATATGCTCACTCACTGCAGAAATATTCAGTAGAGTTTTTGCAACTTTAAAGCAGATCACAATTCTTTTAAAGTCATGAAGTGACATACCAAAGACAAGTCACTGTTGTCAACCAGTATAAATACTACACTGATAAGCAGACATGCCATTGACCATAAAATCAAGAGTTGATTAATAGATCGGGAAATGGATATTTCTAAGGGTATCTAGTTTATTAAGTATAGAGGTATATTTTAAAAATTTCTTTATCAATCTTCATATTATATGACATGAAATTGATAAACTCATGTAATATAAATTGCATGGTCTCAGGTGGTAATTTTAATGATTAAAAGGAAAACTCTATTAATTAAAAAATTGAGCTATTATCAAAAAAGGAAGGAGGTGAGGATACCTTATTAAAATAATTTTTTCCAGGTAAGGGTGTTGTTTTGAGGAGAGAGAAAAAGAGAGACAGAAAGAGAGAGAGAGAGAGAGAGAGAGAGACAGAAAGAGAGAGCTAGATAGATATTGACTGAGAAATTGAGAACTTGTATGAATGTGTGTTTTCTGATTAACAAGTGAAGTGATTGTGTTTCAATATCTTAAAATTGTATTTTAAGATATTGTATCTTTAAAACACCACAATTGTATCTTTAAAACACCACAATTATCTAAAATTTTCTCTAGTTAGCATTTATTTTATAAAAGAGAGAGAATATATCTCAGTGTTATATTTATCTTTATATGTATTTCTATAGTATGTATATATATTCACCACAAACAAGGTAGCATTGTTATTCACATTTTACAAACTAGGAGACTGAAGTTCATGGATTTCAGAGTTATACAACTAGTAAATGACAGACTATATACAAAATTCACATACTGTGACTTAAAATTTCTGGCCTTTCTACCCCATTACAGTGCTTGACATCTAAATGATCACATAATGCCATGGGTTTAAGAATTATTTAAAATCATCTAATCTAAGCTCTCAGCAATGTAGCCTTTTAATACACCTATTGCCCAAATAACTCTAATGTCAAAAGATAGCTTAACTCTGGAGAAATAACACTGATAAAGCAGGGCAAAGAAAACAGTATAGGTAAGGCTTATTTTTTTTCTCCTGTAACATATTAGTTCAGTCTAATTCACCAAATGTAGCCTTTGTATTTATTTACCTTACAAGTCTTAAAGCAGTGAATGGTATCAACTGTACTTCCCACTAGGGTATGCAAATTTCCTCCTAACAGAAAAATTTCAGAGTAGATAATATTATCTGTTGTTTTTTTCCCCCCTGGATTCAAGAGAAAAAGAATAGCTAAAATAAAACAACTCTGGAACTGTAGTATAAAAGGGCTTTTTTCCTTTTGTCAAAACATCTTAAAGACTTTATAACTTCAGAAATACTTACGTAAGTAAAAAAGAGCACATCATAAGGCAAACTGCTACAAAACTAACCAAGAAGTAAATACTAATATAAAGAATAATATGATAAAAGAAATTCTTTGCTTTGCTAGCATACTCAGCACTCTTTTTTACTCTTTTATGTAGCTCTTAAAATTTCAAGTCTCCACTAATTCTCCTCTAAACTCATAAGATGATAAAAAAATTCCTGTTTAGCTGTCAAATTATAATGCTTTCTTCTTACCTACTGTATTTCATCACTCTATCTCTTAATAAGTATAAAGTGTAAGTATAATCATATTTTTATATTTACTCATTCATTATTCCTTTTTTTCTCATTCATTTTGGGTCTGTTAGTGGTGCTTATTTCATATTCTAACTTTCTAAAGAGGGCGAATATTTCTGTTAAGAGTTTTGAAACTTATGATTCCAACATGCAAGAAATTATATATGCAGAGTGTGGACAAGAAATGACAAAGTTCAGGGAACAACTCAAGCTTGGGCTTCCACTGCAAATGCTTAAGCAGGTAAAGGCAGACTCTTGTTTGCTTCCTTTAAATTAACAAGTACCAACATTGCTTCTTGAAAGTGTGGAACTAGAGCTGAGATCAGTGCTGAAGAGCAAGAACGATGGTAGTGGGGAGCAACAAGCAAACAAATAAAACTCCTGCAGAATTGTCTGAGCTGTGTCCCATATAAAATTGTTTACCTTAAAGGAGGTTAATGACAAGGTCCTGTATCTAGATGCCTACTGGCATGATGGCTGCATCTGTTATATCTGCAATGCACATACATGTTCTCACTCATAAGTGGACCTTGAACAGCTATCATAATACTATAAGAAAGAGATTGGCAGCCGGGCTTGGTGGCTCAGCCTGTAACCCTGTACCTTTGGGAGGCTGAGGCGAATGGATTGCCTGAGCCCGCGGGTTCGAGATCCGCCTGGGCAGGCGAGACCTCATCTCTACAATAAAATAAAAAAATCAGCTGGGCATGGTAGCGCATGCCTGCAATTCCGGCTACTTGGAAGGCTGAGGCAGAAGGATCGCCGGAGCCCAGCAGGTCGAGGCTGAGGTGGCCGGGAGCGGCCACTGCACTCCAGTCTGGGTGACTGAGTGAGACTCCAACTCAAAAAAAAAGAAAGAAAGGGATTGGCAGTAGTGGGAAACTGCCAGGAGAGGGCAGGGGCAGGATTAGCAAGAGTGGGAAACTGCCGGGGAGGAGGGGTCCACCTCATCAACAAAGAAAACTGCATAATGAACATTTGTCTACCTAACTCTGAATTGTATCCCACATATTTAAAAAAAAAAAAAAAACAACAAAAAAAACAGGGGGACTTCCAGCAAGATGGCGACAGGGCTTCTTTGCAAAGAAGAATGTCGAAAGATTCTGACTGTCTCCCCGGAGGCGGCAGATGCCATTTCCGGCAGCCTGCTCTTCACATGGCACTCGGCCGTCAACACCACTGAAGCATCACAGTGGTCTGGACAGCCACCACTGCAGCCACAGCTGCCACGCGCTGCAGCCACCCCCCCATGGCGGCCATTACACATTGCGCCCCCCAGGCCTGAGGTGACCCACGACTCCACGACTCCAGACCTTGAAGTCCCTGCAAGCAAGATCTGCTGAGATCGCTGCCACTTCTACTGCAACCGAACCGAGATTCCTTGCCAGGCTGTGGGTCTCCTCCTGTGTGCCTTGAGGCAGGCTTCCACCTCCCTCTAGTTCCTGTCCGCCATTCTCTCTGGGCTAGCAGCTGAGATAAAGACCATCTGGAGCGGTGAGATAGATAGCACCACCTGCTGGCGATTCAAGGTAACAATACCGAAACGGGAAAGCAAGCTTGACAAACACAGGCCGGATCCGAATGGTGAACTAAGTGGGGATTTATTTATTTATTTTTTAAAAAGATATTTATTAAATGTATCACCTGAGATCTTTATTGAACAACACGATAATGGTTTGTTAACATTATCTTTTGACGTAAGATTTTTTTTTTTATTAATCAATTTTTTTTATTATGGTTTTGTGGGGTACAGTTAAGGGTTAGGTGTACAATTGCGTTTCATTCAGGCACCCTGTTGATAAGAGGTGTTTTCCCATCCCCAGAGAGATATTTGCTACTGTTAATTCCATCCCCCTCCCCCCCATAGTTTCCCAGTACCGTCAGTCGTTTTCTTATAGTATTACATTGGATGTTCAAGGTCCATTATATGAGTGAGAACATGTGATACTCAGAAATGTGTTTCTGTGAGAGGTCACTCAGTATTATAGACTCTAGTTCCATCCAGGTTGCTGTGAAATTCATGATTTTGTTCTTTTTTATGGCTGCGTAGTATTCCATTGTGTATGTGTACCACATTTTTTTAATGCAGTCCTCTTTTGATGGGCAGCATGGTTGTTTCCAGGTTCTTACTATTGTGAAAAACGCTGCGATAAACATACGTGTGCCGGTATCTTTTTTATAGAGTGATTTGAGTTCTTCAGGGTATATTCCCAGGAGGGGGATTACGGGGTCATATGGAAGGTCGATTTTTAGAGCTTTTAGGAATCGCCACACTTCTTTCTACAGAGGTTACACTAGTTTACACTCCCACCAACAGTGTACAAGTGTTCCCTTTTCACCACACCCTCTCCAGCAGCTGTTATTTTTTGAGTTATTGATAATTGTCATTTTGACTGGAGTTAGGTGGTATCTCAGTGTGGTTTTGATTTGCATCTCCCTGATGATTAGTGAGGTTGAGCATTTCTTCATGTGTCTGTTGGCTTCTCGGATGTCTTCTTTTGTGAAGTGTCTGTTCATATCTTTTGCCCATTTTATAATGGGGTTGTTTGTTTTTCTCTTTTCAGTACGTTTCAGTTCCTTGTAGATCCAGGATGTTAAGCCTTTGTCAGACCTAGAGTTGGCAAAGACTTTTTCCCAGTCTGTAGGCTGTCTTCCTGCTCTCTTGATGGTTTCTTTGGCTTTGCAGAAGCTTGTCAGTTTAATAAGGTCCCACTTGTCTATCTTATCTCTTATGACCTGTGGGTTTCGGGTTTTGTTCAGGAATTGGTTGCCAGTTCCTATTTCCATGAGGGTATTTCTTTCATTTTCTGAGGTTCTTATGATTTAAGGTTTTACATTTAGGTCTCTGATCCATTTGGAGTTAACCTTTGTCCATAGGGATAGATGGGGGTCCTGTTTCAATATTCTGCATGTGGTCAGCCAGTTTTCCCAGCACCATTTACTGAATAGGTTCTCCTCTCCGCAGTGGTAGATGGTGGGGGCTTTGTCGAAGATGAGTTGGTTGAGAAATTGAGGATTTGCTTCTAGAATCTCAATTCTATTCCATTGATCAATATGCCTGTTCCTGTACCAATACCAAGCTGTTTTGATGATTTTAGCTTTATAGTAAAGT
>NW_007253975.1:171653-174254 GCF_000164805.1 Carlito syrichta
TTCATTTTTTTTGTGGCTATTGTGAATGGAATTGTGTTTTTTATTTGGGTTCGGTTTGTTTATTATTGGTGTAGAGAAATGCGATTGTCTTTTGTACATTTATTTTGTATCCTGAGACTTTGCCAAAGTCCTTTATCAATGTAAGGAGGCTTTTGACAGATTCTCTTGGGTTTTCAAGGTACACAATCATATCATCTGCAAAGAGAGATAGCTTGACTTCCTCTTTTCCTATTTGAATACCTCTGAATGCCTCCTCTTCTCTGATTGCTCTAGCCAGGACTTCCAATACTATGTTGAACAGCAAGGGTGAGAGTGGGCATCCTTGTCTAGGTCCAGTTTTCAGGGGAATTGGTTCCAATTTTTGTCCATTTAAGAGTATGGTGGCTGTGGGTTTCTCGTAGATGGCTTTTACTATTTTGAGGTATGTTCCCCGTAAGCCTAGATGTTCAAGGGTTTTTATCAAGAAGGTTTGCTGGATTTTATCAAAAGCTTTTTTTGCATCTAATGATATGATCATGTGGTTTTTGTTTTGACATCTGTTGATGTATTTAATTACATTTATGATTTTACGAATGTTGAACCAGCCTTGCATCCCAGGAATGAAGCCTACTTGGGCATGGTGGATGATTTTTGAGATGTATTGCTGAATCTGGTTTGCCTGGATCTTGTTGAGATTTTTAGCATCTATGTTCATCAAAGACATTGGCCTGTAGTTCTCTTTATTTGTTGGATCTTTACCTGGCTTGGGTATCAATGTGATGTTGGCTTCGTAAAATAATTTGGGGAGAGTTCCATCTTTTTCAATCGCCTGGAATACCTTCAGTAGGATTGGTATCAGCTCCTCCTTAAATGTCTTGTAGAATTCTGCTGGAAAGCCATCTGGACCAAGGTTTTTTTTTGTAGTAAGTTTTCTTATTACATAGTCGATTTCCTTGATTGTTATTGGTCTATTTAGGGTCTCAATTTCTTCTTGTTCCAACCTAGGTTGGTTGTGTGATGTCAGAAAGTCCTCCATTTCCTAAAGGTTTTCAAGTTTGTTTCCATACAAGTGTATGTAGTAGTCTCTAATGATCTTTTGTATTTCTTCAGGGTCAGATGTGACTTCATCTTTTGTGTTTCTGATTGTGCTTATTTGTTTTTTTTCTCATTTTTTCTTGGCCAGTCTAGCTAGGGGACGATCGATCTTGTTTATCCTTTCGTAGAACCAGCTTTTTGTTTCATTGATTTTTTGTATTATCTTTTTGTCTTCTATGACCTGGATTTGGGCTTTTATTTTGGTGATTTGGATTCTTCTGCTGAAATTAGTGTTTTTGTGGTCTTGCTTTTCCAGTTTCTTTAGGTGGCTTGTTAGGTTGTGAATTTCTGTTCCTTCCATTTTCTTCGTGTGCATTTATAGGGATATAAATTCCCCTCTTACTACAGCTTTCAGGGCATCCCAGAGATTTTGGTAAGATGTTTCTTCATTTTCATTTGTTTCCAGGTATCTTTTGTTTTTTGTTTTTATTTCATCGTTGCCCCAGGAGTTGTTTAACATCATGCTGTTTAGTGTCCATGACTTTGTGGGTTTTGGGGGGACTTTGTTGGTGTCAATGTTTATTTTTATTCCACTGTGGTCCGAGAAGGTGTTTAGTAGAATTTTGGTCCTTTTAAATTTGCTTATGCTTGATTTATGGTCGAGTATGTGGTCGATCTTAGAATATGTTCCATGTGGTGATGAGTAGAATGTGTATTCTGTGGTCTTTGGACGGAGTGTTCTGTAGGTTTCAATTAAGTCAATTTGATCCAAAGTCACATTGAGGTTCCGGAAATCCTTGCTGATTTTTTGTCCTCATGATTTGTCTAGGGTTGTGATGGGGTATTAAAGTCCCCAGTTATGATAGGGTTAGAGTCAATATCTTTCTTTAGTTTTCCAAGAAGTTGGTTTATGAAAGTTGGTGCGCCTATGTTGGGTGCATATATGTTTAGAATAGATATTTCTTGTTGATGATTGAGCCTTTTATCATTATGTAGTGTCCTTCTATATCTTTTTTGATTTTTAATAGCTTGAAGGGTATTTTGTCTGAAATTAAGATCGCTACTCCTACTTTCTTTAGTATTCCATTCACCTGAAAATTTGTTTCTCATCCTCTTACTTTGAGTCTGTGGGTATCTTTTCTAGTGAGGTCTCTTGAAGGCAATAGATTGTTGTTTGATGATATTTTATCCATTTTGCCATTCTGTGTCTTTTCAGTGTTGTATTTAGTCTGTTTACATTTAGGCTAATAATTGAAATGCAAGAGTAGATCTCTGTCATAAGGTTCTTACAGAGTTGTTCCTGTTTGTTTGTTATCTTTCTTTGGATTTTGGAGTTGGTTCATGTGTGTTTTTAATCTTTTGCCTGTACTCTTTTGAAGAATGATTTGTTCTTTTTTCTTTTTCTTTTGTGTTCAGTACTTTCTTAAGTGTTTCTTGTAGAGGTGGTCTGGCAGCAGTGTAGGTTCTTAAGGATTGGACATCTGGAAAAGATTTTAATTCTCCCTCACTAATGCAGTTTAGTTTGGCTGGGTAGGTTATTCTTGGTTGAAATTGTTTCTCTTTTAGAACTTTGAAGATAGGGCTCCA
>NW_007253975.1:174274-175632 GCF_000164805.1 Carlito syrichta
AGTGATGATTCATCTTTTGCAGGTTTTGTTCTGTCTTTTTGAGCTTCTTTTCTATGCTTTTGACAGTTTGGGTTAGTTCTATGTTTGGTCTTCGAGCTCTGAGATTCTTTCTTCTGCTTGGCTGATTCTGCTTTCCATGCTTATTAGTCTGTTTTTCATTTCCATCACAGTATTCTTTACTGCTGTCATTTGTGACATCATTTCTTTCCTATTTTCCTCTTGTCTCTCCTCATTTTTTTTTAATTCTCTCCATTAATGTCTTGATGTCTGGGTTTGTTGCATGAAACCAGGCATTCTGGGGACTCTTCATTGTTTGTGTTCCAGAATCTGTTTTCTCAGTGTCTGATTTCCCAGGGGTCTGTGTGAGGCCTATATTCTTCTTTTGGTTTTTCTTCATTTGTGCGGTTTTTCCCCCTCCCTACTTTTTCTTTCCCTCCACATCACCGTCTTCTTTAATTATGTTATTCAGGGGTAAAGGGATTGGTTTTACTTCTGTTTTGTTCAATCTCCTATTCTTTATCTATGCCCTTTTACTTTGTTCAATTCTGGAGTTGCCCTGTAGGTTGGAGGTGGTCCTTTTTGCAGTTTTGAGATGTACTTAAGGGGAGAGCTGTGATTCAAAATCTGTCTGCAGGTCCTGGTATTCGCTGACAGGTGTGCGGATAATGTGGAACCCACTTCCCACTGCCATGGAATCTATCCGTGTATTGGGTCTGTAGGTTTACTCCCCGAAATAAAATGTGGCTAGCAGATGGGAGAGAATGGAGCAGATAGTGGATTGAAGAGGGGAGTGGAGAGATAGAGGAGTACGGGGGGAAACAAACGAGTGTGCCAACAAATAGAGATAGAGACCTATACTGAAACAGATAAAACAATAGACCACAGCTACAGATGAACCAACTCTCATACAAAAAATAAAAAATAAAAATAAAACATATAGTGATGCTAACATACAAGCTAACCAACCACCTTGTTAGTGTGCTGTTCCTCTATACAAAGATATGGTTTACAGAGAGAAGAAAAGAGAAGAAAAGGAAAAGGAAAAAAGAAAAAAGGGAACAATACAGTAGGAATAGAATTAAGTCATTAAACTAATAGAATCAATGAAGCACACTCTGAGACATTTCGTTTAAGTCCAATGTCCTTTCAGGTCTGATTTGTAGTTTTCTTTTCAAGCTGGTAAATTAGTTTGTAGTTAGGTTCAGTTGCCCCTGGTCTGCTGTGAAGGACAGTTCAGATTACCCTCCGTTCAGCACTCTGGTCTATGTCTTTATCAAGCTTGTTTCTCTCGTTTTGGTGTTGTTACCTTGAATCACCAGCAGGTGGTGCTATCTCAGCTGCTCGCCCCAGAGGGGGTG
>NW_007253975.1:175882-177271 GCF_000164805.1 Carlito syrichta
TGGGGCGGTGGCTGTGGTGGTCGCGGCAACAGTGGCAGCAGCACCATTTGCTCCGCAGTGACTGTCCAGTCCGTCGTGATGCCCCAGCGGTGGCAACGGCCGAGCTCCGTATGAAGACCAGGCTGCATTGCTGGGGTCCACAGCCCCCCGGGGCGAGAGTCACAGACCCACTGCAGATCTCCTTTGCAGAGGGCTTCACAGACCGCGTTGCCCCGTCTCCATCTTGCCTCTTCTCCTGACGTAAGATCTTAAACACCTTTCCCCTTGAATCGAGGAGATATGTGCTTCTTTATCCTCCTTACATCCTGGAATGCACATGTGATGTCTGGTTCTCTAACAGTTATTTCAACTGGGGAAGAGACAATTCTGCATCTCCAGAAGGGATCTCCTTGACCATATCTAAGTGATGATTTAAACTGCCCTTCACAGCAGTCCAGGGGCAACTGACCATAACTTTGCACAAATTTACCAACCTGAGAAGAGAGCTAGAAATCAGAGCTGAAAGGACAATGGACGTAAATGAAAAGCCTCAGAGTGTGCTTGATTGGTTCTGTTAGTTTACTGACTGATTCTGTTCCTATTGTTTTGTTCCTTTTTTTTCTTTCTTTTTTTTTCTTCTTTCTTTTCTTCTCCATGCTCCTCTCCATAAGCTATATCTTTGTATAGAGGAATAGCACACCAATAAGCAGGTTGGTTAGCTTGTATGTTAACATCATTGTATGTTTTAGTTTTTTTTTTGTATGGGAGTTGGTTAGTCTGTAGTCATGGTCTATTGTTTTTATCTGTTTCAGTTTATGTCTCTCTCTCTCCATTTGTTGGTACACATGTCTGTTTTCCCCCTTACTCCTCTCTCTTTCCATCTCCCTCTTGCCCCACTGCCTGCACCATTCTCTTCCCTCTGTTAACCTCATTTTATTTCAGGGAGTAAACCTACAACCCCACTGCATGGACAGATTCCGAGGCAGTGGGAAACAGGATTCAGATTATCCATACATCTGTCAGTGGATATCAGGACCTGTGGATAGTTTTTGAATCACAGCTCTCCCCTTAAGTAAACCTCAAAACCACAAAGAGGACCAACCCCAACCTGCAGTGCAACCCCAGAAATGAACAAAATAAGAAGGTATACATGAAGAAGAATAAGAGATTGAACAAACAGAAGTAAAAGCAACCCCTCCACCCCTGAATAACAGAACTAAAGAAGACAGTGATGTAGAGGGAAGGAAAAAGTAAGGAGGGGAAAAACTGCACAAATGAAGAAAAACCAAAAGAAGAGTATAGGTCTCACACAGACCCCTGGGAGGCCACACAATGAGAAAACAGACTTCAGAACACAAACAATGAAGAGCCCTCAGAATGACTGGTCACATGCAACAAACCCAGACATCA
>NW_007253975.1:177291-187942 GCF_000164805.1 Carlito syrichta
CCAAACTATCAAAAACATAGAAAAGAAGCTTAAAAAGACAGAACAAAACCTTCAAGAGATGAGTGATCACTTCAAGAGACTGAACCTAAGAACAATTGACCTTCCTGAAGCAGAGAGAGTAACAGAGGCCACACTGGAACAAACATTTCATGAAATCAGTCAAGAAAACTTCCCTCATTGCTTCAGTGATGGTAAAATTCAGACACAAGAGACTCAAAGAACCCTTGCAAGACAAATGAGAAGACCAACTCCCAGATACACAATAATTCACTTAAACAAAGTAGATATAAAAGAAAAAATCCTAAAGGCAGCAAAAGAAAAAGCTCAGACTACCTACCAGGGAAGACCAATAAGAATAGCAGCAGATTTATCTACAGAAAACCTCCAGGTTAGGAGAGGTTGGAACCCTATCTTCAAAGTTCTAAAAGATAAACAATTTCAACTGAGAATAACCTACCCAGCCAAGCTAAAGCTTCAACAGTGAGGGAGAATTGAAATATTTCCCAGATATCCAATCCCTAAGTACCTACGCTGCCACCAGACCGCCTCTACAGGAAACATTTAAGAAAGTACTGAACACAGAAGAAAATGAAAAAAGAACAACAATATTCTTCACAAGAGTACAGGCAAAAGATTTAAAACACACACGAACCAACTCCAAACCCAAAAGAAAGACAACACACAAACAGGAAGAACAACAACAACAACTCTGTAAGAACATTATGATAGGAACAAACTCTCACATTTCAGTAATTAGCTTGAATGTGAACGGACTAAATGCACCACTGAAAATGCATAGAATGGAAAAATGGATAAAATAACACCAGGCAACAATTTATTGCCTTCAAGAGACTCATCTCACTAGAAAGGAAACTCACAGACTCAAAGTAAGAGGATGGGAAACAAATTTTCAGGTGAATGGAACACTAAAGAAAGGAGTTATAATCTTAATCTCAGACAAAATACCCTTTAGCTGTAAAAAATTTAAAAAGATACAGAAGGCCACTACATAATGATAAAAGGTTCAATCCATCAACAAGAAATATCCATCCTAAACATATATGCACCCAACATAGGAGCACCAACTTTCATAAACCAACTTCTAGGTAAACTAAAAAAAAGATATCAACTCCAACACCATCATAGCTGGGGACTTCAATACCCCACTCACAACCCTAGGCAGATCATCAGTACAAAAAATCAGCAAGGAGACCCAAAACCTCAATGTGACTCTTGATCAAATGGACTTAATTGATACCTACAGAACCCTCCACCCAAGGACCACAGAATATACATTTTACTCATCACCACATGGAACATACTCTAAGATTGACCACATACTTATCCATAAATCAAGCATAAGCAAATTTTAAAGGATTGAAATTTTACCATGCACCTTCTCAGACCACAGTGGAATAAAAATAAACATTAATACCAACAAGGTTCCCCCAAAACCCACAAAGACATGGACACTAAACAGCATGATGCCAAACAACTACTGGGTCAATGATGAAATCAAAACAGAGATTATAAGATACCTGGAAGCAAATGAAAATGAAGAAACATCTTACCAAAATCTCTGTGGTGCCATGAAAGCTGTAGTAAGAGGGGAATTTATATCCCTACAAATGCACATGAAGAAAATGGAAGGATCACAAATTAACAGCCTAACAAGCCACCTAAGGAAGCTGAAAAAGCAAGACCACAAGAACCCTAATTTCAGCAGAAGAATCCAGATCACCAAAATAAAAGCCCAAATCCAGGACATAGAAGACAAAAAAACACACACAAAAAACCAAAAAAATCAATGAAACAAAAAGCTGGTTCTTCAAAAGGATAAACGAGATTAATGGTCCCCTAGCTAGAATGACCAAGAAAAAGAGAGTAAAAGCCCAAATAAACACAATAAGAAACACAAAAGATGAAGTCATATCTGACCCTGAAGAAATACAAAAGATCATTAGAGATGACAATGTACACTTGTATGGAAACAAACTTGAAAACCTAAAGGAAATGGAGGACTTTCTATCATCACACAACCTGCCTAGGTTGAAACAAGAAGAAATTGAGACCCTAAATAGACCAATGACAATCAAGGAAATTGGCTACATAATAAGAAAACTACCTACAAAAGAAAGACGTGGACCAGATGACTCTCCAGCAGAATTCCACAAGATATTGAAAGAGGAGCTGATTCCAATCCTACTGAAGGTATTCCAGGTGATTGAGAAAGATAGAATTCTGCCCAAATCATTTTATGAAGCTAACATCACATTGATACCAAGCCAGGTAAAGACCCAACAAAGAAAGAGAACTACAGGCCAATATCTTTGATGAATATAGATGCTAAAATTCTCAACAGATCCTAGTGAACCAGAATCAACAACATATCTCAAAAATCATCCATCATGACCACGTAGGCTTCATCCCTGGGAATAAAATAATTGAGGACAAACAAGAGGAAAATAGGAAGGAGTTGATGTCAGAAATAACAGTAATAAAGAATACTGTGATGGAAATAAATAAAAAACTAATAAGCATGGAAAGCAGAATTAGCCAAGCAGAAGAAAGAATCTCAGAGTTCGAAGACAAAAACACAGAAGGCTGGTTCTACATTTGTAAAACCATAAATGTAATTAAATACATCAACAGATATCAAAACAAAAACCACATCATTATATCACTAGATGCAGAAAAAGCTTTTGATGAAATCCAGCACCCCTTCTTGATAAAATCCCTCGAACATCTAGACATACGGGGAACATACCTCAAAATAGTAAAAGCCATCTACGAGAAACCCACAGCCAGCATACTCCTAAATGGACAAAAATTGGAACCATTTCCCCTAAAACTGGAACAAGACAAGGATGTCCACTCTCACCCCTCCTGTTCAATATAGTATTAGAAGTCCTGGCTAGAGCAATCAGACAAGAGAAGGTAATCAGGGGTATCCAAATAGGAAAAGTGGAAGTCAAGTTATTTCTCTTTGCAGATGACATGATTGTATATCTTGAAAACCCAAGAGAATCTTTCAAAAACCACCTTGCAGTGATAAAGGACTTTGGAAAAGTCTCACGGTATAAAATAAATGTGCAAAAGACAATTGCATTTCTTTACACCAATAATAAACAAACAGAAACTCAAATAAAAAGCACAATTCCATTCACAATAGCCACAAATAAAATGAAATACCTTGGCATCTTCCTAACCAGAAACATGAAAGACCTTTACAATGAAAACTATAAAACACTGCTCAAAAAATCAAAGATGACACAAACACATGGAAAAATATCCCATGCTCATGGGTTGGAAGAATCAACATTGTGACGATGTCCATCCTACCTAAGGCAATCTACAGATTTAATGCAGTACCCATCAAATTACCAGCAACATTCTTCTCAGACCTAGAAAAACATCACAGGAATTCATATGGAAACACAAACGACCATGAATAGCCAGAACAATCCTCAGCAAAACAAACAAACAAACAAACAAACAAAAAAACAAAGCAGGTGGTATCACATTACCAGACTTCAAACTTTACTATAAAGCTACAATCATCAAAACAGCTTGGTACTGGTACAGGAACAGGTATATAGACCAATGGAATAGAATTGAGATTCCAGAAACAAAGCCTCAATTTCTCAGCCAACTCATCTTTGACAAAGCCTCCACCACCTACCACTGGGGAGAGGAGAACCTATTCAGTAAATGGTGCTGGGAAAACTGGTTGACCACATGCAGAAGACTCAAACAAGACCCCTATCTATCCCCATACACCAATTTAACTCTAAATGGATTAGAGATCTAAATGTAAAACCTCAAACCATAAGAACCTTAGAAAATGCAGGACATACCCTCATGGAAATCAGAACTGGCATCCAATTCCTGAACAAAACCCGAAATTTATAGGCCATAAGAGATAAGATAGACAAGTGGGATCTCATTAAACTGACAAGTTTCTGCAAAGCCAAAGAAACCATCAAGAGAACTGGGAGACAGCCCACAGACTGGGAAAAAGTATTTGCCAACTCCAGGTCCAACAAAAGCTTAACATCTTGGATCTACAAGGAACTCTAACATGCTGAGAAGAAAAAAACAAACAACCCCATTGTAAAGTGGGCAAAAGATATGAACAGACACTTCTCAAAGGAAGACATCCGAGCAGCCAACAGACACATGAAGAAATGTTCAACCTCACTAATCATCAAGGAGATGCAAACCAAAACCACACTGAGACACCACCTAACTCCAGTCAGAATGGCAATTATCAATATCTCAAAAAACAGCAGTTGCTGGAGAGGTTGCGATGAAAAGGGAACACTTCTACACTGATGGTGGGAGTGTAAACTAGTGCAGCCTCTATGGAAAACAGTGTGGCAATTCTTAAAAGCTCTAAATATCAACCTCCCATTTGACCCTGCAATCCCCCCACTGGGAATATACCCTGAAGGACTCAAATCCCTGTATAAAAATGATACATGCACATGTATGTTTATCCCAGCATTGTTCACAATAGCAAGAACCTGGAAGCAATCATGTTCCATCAAAAGAGGAGTAGATTAAAAAAATGTGGTACATATGCACGATGGAATACTATGCAGCCATAAAAAAGAACAAAATCATGAATTTCGCAGCAACCTGGATGGAACTAGAGTCTATAATACTGAATGACCTCTCACAGAAACAAAGATCCGAGTATCACATGTTCTCACTCATATAATGGACCTTGAACATCCAACATAACACTGTAAGAAAAGGACTGACAGTAGTAGGAAACTATAGGAGTGGGAGGGGAAGGGAGATGGGATTAATGGTAGTAAATATCTGTCTGGGGACAGGGAGACACCTCTTATCAACAAGGGTGCCTGAACGAAGCATATTTGTATACCTAACCCTTGACTGTACCCCACAATATCAAAATAGAAAACATTGATTTAAAATAAAATAAAATAAAAAACAAAAAAAACCCCCAAGTTCTGGTTCTATACAGAGGATTATGGCACCAGGTGAAGGCAGTTCCAAAATGGATAGGAGGATAGCAGATGAGAGAATAAAAGAGAAAGATAAGGAACACACTAACTTCAAATCATAGTTAAGATAGTTTCAGAATACATGAAGAAATGTAATTAAAGAAATTAAACAAAAGTATGCATTCCCCATAAACTTGTAATAATAGAACACCTGGGAAAACTTTAAATTCAAAATCTACTGATTTAAATGCAACTCCTACCCAAAAGAATATCTTAACGGAAATGTATAAAATAATGTTTTACCAGATATTTTTTATCTTGACTTAGCCAAGTCAACACATAAAGTTAAACATCACAGTAAAGCAGAAGTAGAAACAAAACAAAAAACATAAAATAGAAGCAATCAGAAAACTTGGCAACCAAACTTATATACATCTGGCTGTATACTTCACAAACAGAGCAAAAGAAGCCAAATATAAATAAATGGGAGTTGAAAGTAATCTTTTTTGTCCGTAATGGAGATGTGTGCTAAGGAACCTTAAAAAAATTAGAAGTACAGCTAGGTTTAAACTTAATAGGATAAACTTTTTAAAGCACCATGCTTAATGAACAAAGTTAGAAACATAATGGGGGTCTCAATGCAAAAAAAAGGATGTGTATTTAAAATATTCTCACAAGAAATCTTGGCATATTTTTTAACATACCATATAATATACTTTTAATCCAATTGAGTATCTGCATTTTGGAGGATAAAATGAGAATAAAGAATAAGATTTTAAACATAATAAACAAAGCAAGAGGTACCATATATAGAACAATGATTGTAGCTTGTCAAATAATATAGTAATTGTTACTGTATTTGAATCACAATAATAATAAAATAATAATACAGATAATTTTAATAATTAAATTTTTGTAAGTAAAGAAAGCTGATATCAACTAGATAATGTAACAAGTTGGAGAATTGTCAATGAGTAATTAAAGTGTATATGGGAAAAGCAATATCCAATACTACTTATCATTGTATTGGATTTATTAGTCAATGCAATCAGACAAGAGAAGTCACTAGAAGAATAAGAATTGGAAGCATTAAACTCTATTTTCAGGTTATGTAATTGCAAAATTACAAGACAAATGAAGATCAGTCATAAACCTAAAACAAATATTCAAACTATTCAGTAACTTAGAATAAAAAATTAACAAAAAATACTCAAACTTCTTTTTGTATGGAGTTTGAACTTTATTAAAAAATGCCTACTCTAGAAAACACTGATCAGAATCAAGAGTCAGGCTATAGACTGAAAAAATGTGAAAACATGAATGCAATAAAGAACTTGTTTCCAAAATAAACAAAAAAGTCTTTCAATTCAACAATAAAGAAAACTAGTGTAAAAATGAATAAAAGATCAGAATAGACAACTCAGCAAAGAAGATACACAGATCGTGCATAAGTATATGAAAATATGCTTCACAACATTTATCATTAGGGAACTCCAAAATAAAACAACAATAAGATAACATTACACACCTCTTAGAATACCTGAAATCCCCCAAACTGACAATTGCTGAAGAGAATGCAGGGCAGGAGAAACTGCTGTTCACTTCTGGTGAGCATGCAAGAACACAGACATTTTGGAAAGAGGTTTTGTTATTTTCTGAAATATCTACTATAATATCCAGCAATCTATTTCTTAGGTATTTACTCAGCTGTTTTGAAATTGTATGTCCACATAAAAACTTGCTTGTGAGTGTTTATAGTAACTTTATTCATATGGACCCCAAATTGGAAACAACTCTGTTTTATTTAATTGGTGAATGAATATACAAACTATTGGACATTTATGTAGTGGAATGTTATTGAATGATAAAAAGACATGAACTATCAAACTATAAAAAGATATGGATGAATTTTGAATGTATATTGCAGTTCACAAAAGATACAAACTGTATGATTCCACTTATACAGCATTCTAGAAAAGGCAAAACTATAGAGACAGCAAAAATTAGCAGTGCCACTCACTACTAATGGGAGAGTTGAATAGGTTGGGAAGGGTGCAGCACATACAGTTTTTTAGTGAGGCGAAACTGTACTACTGTATAACATTTTGGTGGTGGAGGAGTAACTTTGTTTTTATTAAAAGCTGTATAACTTCACATCAGAGAAAATTTTAATATATGCAAAAAATAATTTAGGAGGTCAGGAATATCAGTATGGAATACAGAATGTGAAAAATAATTTAACTATATGACAAATGTATGAAATAACCTCTTTGAAGGGAATTGTGGGTATTATTATTAACCCAAGTAATCAAATGAGTAGGGACTATTTGTTTAAAGGCAAATGAAACCGTACATAAACACTGCACTCTAGCTTATAAAATTGTTGCTCACTAAAGGATAATTCAACAGCTCTGATAGTACCAGACAAGTATACTGGGATTTAATAAATAAATAAATGGATGGTGGAGGTGGGAGACTGGTTGTTGGAATGGGAATTTAGAAATTAGTAAGGGGTGAAAGCTAGCATGATCTATGTAGCAGTAGATTAGGGTTGGAAACAGTATGAATGCAAATTTAGCATAATATAGAGATGACTTTCCAGAAAAATATTTACAGATGTTTGTATATACATAGGTTAGTATACACAAATATATTTTCTTGCTGTCAACTGGGAGGGTCTAGAAACAATCACACCCTGATAGCAGAAAGCACATATCATGCCCAGATCTAGGTTTTTAGAACTATACGTCAATAAAAGAAACTAAACTGGGAAATTGCTGATTGTAGACTATGAAAGAAAATGTACACCACAAGCATGAAGCATTTCATAGTGCCAGAAAGTAAGAAGGAATGCTTAAACACACACACACACACACACACACACACACACACACACACACACACACACACACAGTTTGAATGATGGGGATAAGAAAAAGGGACTTAGGAGTACCTGAAAGAGCTAACTGCCAGAGCTGGAATAACAAAAACTGATGCTTAGTAAGTCAGAATTGAATTATAATTTGAAACACAAAAGCATATTCACGAGTCCATACTGATATAAATAAATTATTGAAGAAATAAATAAGTGAAGAAGAAATAAATGTGTGAGGAAGAATTTCAAATGAATTTTAATTGTAGATACTCCATTCTCAAGAAAGAAAGTATAACCTTTCACTTCCTGGATTTGGGCTGCACATAATGACTTCCTTCCAACATGTGCAATGTAGACAGAGGGAAAAAATGAAAAATTTAACAGTGGAGAAACCTGAAAATCACTGCCTCAGCCAAGTGATTAAGAGAAGTCAATATCAACCTTGAGGAGTTATGTTGATAGCATGTTGGTTTGATGAGATGAGATGAAATTTGTGCTTTACCTCTGAGATCTTCCATATCAAAACCCATAACCAGAATGCAATCATTTGGAAAAAAATAATACTAATAGCTTAGAAACAGTCTATTAAAGACCTGCCTAGTATACCTCAAAACTGTCAAAGTCATCAAAACAACGAAATTCTGAATATATGTTTGTATTTGTTGATTAGCGTTTGTTGATGGCTATTTTTAGAATTAATGTCACAAGGTAGACTTGCTGGATCCAAGGGCAAAAGCAAATGTAGTTTTTTTTAGATATTGCTAAGTCTTCTACATAAAAAGGTATTAGAGAACCTCACCAAGAGAATATGTTGTTAAGAAAGATAAAATTATTTCACTTTTAAACATTAGTAAATTGAGGCTTGGAGAATTTAGACACTTTATATGGTTATGATGAGGAATAATGAAGATTCAAACATCTTATTCTTACTCTAAAAACTAAGAACTTTTTAACAGACAGGCAAGGTCAAAATACGTCTTGCAAGCACTGATGTCTGAGTAGACGCATACATCTTGTTGACCTCAGTGAGGACTACCACATTTTTTTGTTAAGAATCATTTCATCCTGAATTCAAAGATATCTGACATATTTTCATTGTTTTCTTCATAGCCAAAATGTGATTGCTAATAACAAACAGGTTAAGTTTTCAGCTTGTGTGGGGACAATATATACTAAATTATACTAAATTAAAGCATAAGGGGAAGTTGTTAAGGTTTTCCTATCCACCCACATTCAGGCAGAAGCAAATGAAGGAGGATAGCTGCTGGAATAGGATCCACATTTATTTCAAGCTGTGGCATAATTGCTTATACTTTTTGCATAATTTCATGAAATGAAAATGTACCCTCAGTTACATCTTAAATTGGAAAAATGTTTTCTTATAATAAAGATGAGTGAAACATCATACATAAGTGAAAAAGCTTTTTTCCCCAGTGCCTTTCATGTTCAATACATATTTTTATTAGAGGTATAAATTATTTTGCATGTTTAAATACTTGAATTACAAAACTTGAAGCAATAAAGATGTTCTTAACATTTTCGAATTCTCAATAACAAAAGTGAACTATTCACCATTCATTATTTGTCCAAATATAAAGGTGATAAAATACAATACATTCAAATTGAGGAAGTTAAAAACATGTTTCTTTGAAGCTAATGATGGAGGGAAAGACAAAAACAATATGCTATTATACACATAATTAACATCTATCTACTAATTAGTTTTGTAAAACAAGCCCACAGATTTCTGTACCATATATTATAACATTAGTTTACATTTACATTTATAGATATGTATATAATATTAGGTTTTAAATATTGTTATATTTTATTTTACCTGTTCTAAGATCTGATATATATTTTCATACTTGAAACACATTATTTATAATTCAAAACATTATCAAATCATCTTTCTGAGAAATAGAGTATAGCTTATTAGGGACAAATTACTAGCAATAAATTAAAATTCATAAATATTAAACACCAAAAACAAATATACTCCTCATATTTTGTTAATATTTTCATATTTCTAACTCAATGAATGATTTTTTTTTTATTCTTTGATTAAGTAAAAACAGTTCAATCCCCTGGGGGAAGAGAAAATAATCGGATGAAAATAAGCTACATATAGCAAATGAAAAGAAATATGTATAAATATTTAAAAAAGTTAGAATTTACAGTTTTAAGAAATACTTTATTTAATATTCATATCTGAGAGTGGCTCCCATTCCCTGATGCTGCTTAGGCATGGTGATGGTTCTTTTAAATTGCATTTTAAAACAATCTAGAAGTGGTCCTTTAAGAATATTTCTATCTCAAATTGCCTAGGTTCTTTACATTAACATTAAAATCTAGGTTTTGTTTAATAATATGAAAATATAATTTAATATTTTAAACACTTGAAACCTTGTATTTTGGAAAAAATGAAATAATGTTTATTTGTTAAGAGTGGAAAACACGTACCCAGGTCACTGATGTACCCAATTCTGACTTGTACCCCACATTGGTAAAATAAAAAAAAAAGTGGAACATATAAAACAATCTGTGAATGTATGTTTGTCCCTGGCTATATGTACTTTAAAATAGTTTTCCAGAATCTATTTTACTTAAGTATAAATTGAAAATATGGACTTTTAAATTGTCAAGGTGTTGGGAGCCAACATCTATAGCTACATGACTGAGGCCCATAAAGGCCCATCTGAAAGATCGCCTCTGACAAGCAATACCTATAATATTGGTGTGTGAATAGTGACCAGTGTGCATACATGGCAACAAAACTTACGTTAGGATACAAAACTTTTAA
>NW_007253975.1:187999-280760 GCF_000164805.1 Carlito syrichta
GTTTTTCTAGTTTTGTTACATGCCGAAACTCTGTTTGCTTCAGCCCGTGGCCATCGTCATGGCAACCATACATTTCCTTGTTCAAGAGTATGACAACTACCATAAGATTTATGAAAGAATTAATGATAAGGTATTAGCCTAATAAGATATAGCATACAATCATCAGATTATATAAAAATTAAAGTTTAGATATATGAAACTCATATAAGTCATGGTAAGGTTTTGTAGTTCAAGAATAAGTTTTGAATTAATTGTTATAGAATTACAGGGCACTATGTTGAATCATAATAGGTTAATGGAATAAATAAAAATTAAGTCATTTAAGTAAACATAGATTATAGTATAGTGTTAAGTTGATAATATTAATCATTAAAAAATATTAGGAGTCAGTGAACTTGGATTGAACCTAGAGTTAACTTAGAAAGTTTTTTGTATTAATTAGGGTCTAGAACAAAGAGTATAATATGAATGATTTATTGAACATTATGGAAAACACTTTGAACAATCTGTATTGAAATTGTGCACCTGTGATTTTAATGTAAGTTTTGTGAAGTACGTCATGCATCATGGAATTGTAATTGTTTGCTTGGAACTTGCAAGTCTTGTGATGCATAGTTTGTAAAGCGCGATATACATCATGGAATTTGTACACCCCCAGCAAGTAATTATCACACTGCTGGAGGGTATAGAAAATGGTATATAAGTTGGAAGGAGTCTGAATAAAATTTGGACTCAGTCCTGATCAGACTGATCCCAGAAGAACTGCCTCCGATTGGTCTCTTCTCGCCGTCTTGACTCTCCGGTGCGGGTCCAACCCCCCTCATAGATCAGTTCCGGTCACTGACATCAAGGTATTTGTGTTTAATTTGTGCTATTGCATATTGTTATCATAACAATACATTTTAAAAATCATAACACATATATCTGTGTTAGCCTAAATGTATAACTAAATAGGCTGAATTTATAGTTTTGTATCATTTAATGATGTTCTTTGGGAAAATTTTTCAGCCTTATTCAGACAATTCTATTCCCAGAAACATCAACTAAGATGGAAGGCCCCCGTTTAATGACAGGGTTAATCTTCCATCCATAAGTGTTCCCAGGCAACCAAAGTGCTTACCTCCTAGACTCCAAGGTGACTGCATCGAAACATTCAGTGGTTTGGAGAAGACCCAAATCTTTACAAACCAAATGGGATATAGGGCAAAAAGCTGATCTATCCGTGAGGCAGAACGATATACTTTGTTCTATGTATATTGGAATGAACAGGACACTGACATTATTTTATTTATCTAGGATGACTTCTTTCCAAGGAAGTTACAAAGTCCTTTAGCTGAATAGACCCATGGTGGAACTCCAGACTTATCTGAATAATTTATTATAGCAGTATTTATTGAGAACCAACTATATAACAGGTAAGCAGTTGCACAGCTACTGAGAATTTTCACTCCCATATAAGCACTTGAAATGCCAAGTGTACTAGAAACATCCTCCCTGGCCTAAATTAAAGGCTTAATTAAATTAAAGGTAAAATTTTCACTTGGTATATCCACACCTGTATCTACTGTACTATTCTCTCCTTGTTAACAGCAAAATTTCCTTTCTTGTATCTTCCACATTTATATCTAATTTATCTCATCATATTCTCTAATTCACCCTGTTCATTATCTCAGACCCACCACACCATTGAAACCCTTTATCTACATGGATGTAGTGCATTGTTCTACATGTTCTCTACTCAAGGGTACCTAGTAAATAGAGGATGAAATCTAGCTTGTGCTCTACTCATCAGATCATGCTACCTCATGTGGGTCTTTTTTCAGTGGAAGCCCTAGATTTTTTCTAACTTGCACAAAGGCACAGTATAGGAGAGCTGTGACTTATTTACCAATGTCACCAATGATTTTTCACCTTGCTGGCTTCCATGACTGAATCTGAGAAATCATTTTCTATGAGCAGCATTTGTCAGAGAGTGATCACTTCCTCCTACTTGTCGTTTAGTATGACTCATTCTTCTTTTATATTTTGTATATTGTTTATTTTTCCTGATTTATTTCTTCCTTTCAGATCTCTAAACTTTGAATGTCCTACGGCTTAGATTTTGAGAACTCTTCTCTTTATCAGCATATCCTTCTTTGGTGATCTCATTAGTTTTCATATTTAATGGCAACTAAATTTAAATCTAACATTAACTGCTATTTCAAACTCCAGATTTGGCTTGACTTTATAATGCTTGATTGTTTAGTAGACATGTCAAACAATATATAACAATCAAGAATTTTGCTCTAACCTCAAAACCTTGTCAACACCAGATTTTTTTTTCATCTTAGTGAATGGATATTCATTTTTTATAGGTTATGCAAAAATCTTTGGAGTTATCTTTGACCTCTCCATTTTCATTGCCATATATATCCAGTCGAGGCACTTCATGTTAATTTCAGCTTCAAAATATTCCAAATTCCAAGGTTAATCAAGGAGTGGCTCAAAATAACTGAAATTATCTTTTGGAGGCAGCCCTTGTAATACACTCAGAATTTGTTGATCCGGATCAAATAGACAACCAAAGTCTTTATATAGAAGTTTTAAGAGGGCTGCCTCACAATTTGTGGAAGAAACATTCCAAATTGTGGAAAACAGGTGACTGGCTCTTCCACCATGATAATGTACCTACCCACACTGCGTAGAGTGTTCTCAGCAGTTTTGGACCCCAAATGGCATGATCTCCATGCCTGCCTCATCCTCCCTCTTCCCCTTATCACACCATGAGAAACTTCTTTGGTTTCTCCAGATGAAAAACGTCCTGAAAGAGAAATGTTTTGCTGATGTGGAAGAAGTAAAACAAAAAATGGCTGAAGCACTAAAAGGCCTCAAAATGGAAGAGTTCAAAAACTGTTTTGAGCAGTGGAAAAAAAGTGTCTCAATATGTGTATGATATCAATAGAAGAGTACTTCAAAGGAGATTGAAATGCAAAGCATGTAAGAATAAATACACAATTTTTATAAATAGAGTCCTGTTTTCTGGTGTCCCCCTCATAGATAGAAGAAGAACATCTATAGAAAAAATCTATATCATTTATTTAGCCTTTACTGTGTGTCAGATATCTTCACAGACATTAAACCCTCTTAGCTGCTCAATGTTCATAACACTAACAATACTCATCATCTACACTGAAGTGTGGTCTCCTACCATAACGAGAAACTCAAATGACCTATTTCAGTGGAAGTTGTTACCTCTCAGTATGTAACAAATTCACATTCTCTACTCTGGTGCTCTCGACATGTAAGAACTACACAGTATTACTATTAAAGTGAGAAGACTGTATCTCTCTCACTTCATTTGCTTTGTATTAAGACCCAAAGAAGTGTCTCCCTATGCCCCTGATGTCACAGTTTTTAGTGAAACAGCCTTGTCTGTTTCCATTTGAAATTACCCTTGCACAGAAGTTGGATGTACATCATGAGTTTAGTCTCCAATAGGTCAGTAAAGGTCATTGGATTCTATTCAGGCTTTCCCACTTTTATTTATCTGGAGTGATTGCTTTCCAAAGAGGTTGCCAAGTCTCGCTAAGTAGATCCATCGATGAACACCAGATTTATCTGAACTGATTATTATAGCAGTATCTATTGAGAACCAATTATACAACAGGTAAACATTTGCACTTGGGTTCCTACTAAGAACTTTCACTCCCATCTAAGCACATGAAATTGCCAAGCGTACTTGAACAGTCCTCCCTGACTTAAAATGTAAACCGAGTTTGCCTTTTTCCCAAGCCTTGATATATTTCACTTCTTAATTTGCCTGCTGATCACTTGCTATTCTCTTCACGATGCTTGATATTTTTTCCTCTCAGTTGTTAGGCAAGACACAAATATTATCTGCATCTCAGCTTGAAGTTTACTATTAGTGGTTTTCTTAGTGTGCCCTTTGATAGTGACATGCCACTGCTGGGATGGAATTAATGACAAACCCCAATTTATTACTATTTTAAGTCATTTTATTCATTTAATATAGTCTGAAGTGCTAAAAGGCATACTTTAAAAAATGACAACTGGTAATTTATCTTCACAGCAGTCCCTCAAGAAATGCATCACTATCAAATTCCAGGGCTGACTGGGAATGTGACTGTCTCCCCACACCAAAGAGAAGCCTCCGGGGACCATGTGGAAGTTTGTTGGGCTTTTTTTCAGCAAACGATGAAGAAAATAGTATCAGAAGACAGGCAAAAATGGGGAGAGGAAAGGTTAGGATTCATTAGCTCTTGAATGGGGATAATTTATTAATCAGCATTACTATAATGTATAAAGATAGATTTAATAGTATTATACAATTTTTAATTGATCATTTATTAGAAAAATAATACTTCTTAAACCGTTGTCTCTATGCTACAGTGGTTTTATATCTTGTTTACTTGCTAACTTATCTTTTCCTAATTTAATATAACATATAAATAAAATAGAGAAGAATCTTGTTAGTATTCTGATTCTTAATGTTAATACTAACATTACCTATGTACAAATGCTAACTTAGTTATATATTGATTGGATACAAAATAAATCGTAATCTGCATTGTCTAACATTCCTCCTCATATTTTGTTCTTATCCATGGATCAGATAACTGAGATTGAATAGGAATCATTGATGTTAAAAGTCATTTACATTGAAGACTTAATCCAGTTTAAAAGATTCAGATTTTAGGTTTGAGAATCTTTAATCTAGTGAAAGAAATGCTTTTATTCTTATTTTATTTTAATGTTTATTGGATAATACATAATGATATGTATTTGCTTATTATCTAAGACTGTGAGAAATTTAATATCAAGTTGAAGACATTTAAACCCTGAAAGAACTTATAGTCTAACAGAAGAACCAGACAAAGAAAGAAAATCCATGATGGTGCAAACAATCAGGAGTACTGCAAAAGTCACCCAATACAATTTGAAAGTGGTGAGGAACATTTTCTTAGGGAGGACACTTAATTGGAGACAAGGGACTTCACTAGAAATTGTCCAGGGAAAGAAGGAGGAAAATATATTTTTAGAAAAAAGGATTATACATGTAGAGATACTGAAACAGAAAAAAACATGAGGTATCTGACAACAGAACTAAAATTTCATGTAGCAGGTATATGGAGAGAGTGGAGGGAAAGTGCGGAGGTAGGACATCAGGGAGACAAGAATGTGCCACCAGGATAGTTTTTTTGTGCCATGTTAATGGCATTAGAGTAAATTCTAGAGACAATTTAGAATAATAGAAATGAAATGGGAATATATATAATTTGTGCTCTAGAAAAGTTTTCCTTATTTCTATGTGGAGGTTGACATGAAAAAGGGCAGACTAGAAGCAATAAAACCAGGCGGGAGGCTTTATTAGTAATCTAGGAAAGACAGTGTTTCTCGAATCATTTAGCCTCATGTTTTGATATTTAATTATAGCTTATCACATAGAACTCTCAACTTTATTAAGAGAAATTTTGTCTCTCCAGGAGCTTGACAGAATTTAAATTTTTCTTCTTTTGAATATTTTAGTACCTTGTTGATATTTGGCACTGATGACATTCCCTCCACTACTGTGATTTTTTGCATTATGCCTTTTTCCCAACATTCATTTAAGCCTTGGAGCACTGTTCTTAATTTCTGAATGTTCCATTGTATATTGGGGAAATATCTATAAAAGTAATTGTAAATTTTTAGCAACTATGTTATTAGTGTACCAGGGATTTTTCCAAATTCATGTGGAATGCACAACAGGAAAAATGAATATTTATGAATGAGTCAATAGATGGTATTTATAAATATGAAACCCAAACCAAAGTTTGAGCATCTCTAGTGTCTTAGACTTTCTCTGTTTATAAACAATCCTAGAATGGACAGTTCAGTGTGAATATCTTCCTGAGTATAAGAGAGAGATAAGCTCCAGAACCTAGAGGAATTTTGTTCCTTACGAAGGTCATTGACATGTTAGTATTATGTATGAAAAGTTTCAAGATTTTATTAAATTATAATGCATTTGCAAATTCCTTGATACAAACAGAATCTTTAAGTGATTTTAGGGTCCTGTGTTTCTTTGGATACTTTCATTGCCTGCTGCCTAAAAGAAGGACAACTCATTTTCATGACCCACATTTCGTAGAGTCATAATTTTGTAAAGTAAAAGCTAGGTGCTTTATGGGAAGGATTGGTCCGCATCTAATGTTTACCACAAGTTACTTTTAAGTTATAAATAATTTTGGATGCACAAATAGTCTTAGGGTAATTTTCAGACCTATATAAAAGATACTGTAAAAAAACAAAAAAAGATATATGATAAATTGTTACACAGACTGCTCCTATGGACCATGGTAGTATTTACTGTATGGGGATAGTGTATAGTAAGAAAACTTTTTTTTATGTTTAGAAATACAATGAACCATAAAAATGTAATGGTTGGTTTGACTTATAAAGAGTTTTCTAATCAGTTAGTTCCTGACAGAAGGTGGAAATTGTATCTTATGAAAGATTTATTTTATTTCTCTGCCTTTAATTTTCAGAGCTCAGGAATGCTTTAAAGATGTTAGAGAAAACCTGATAAATTTTCACAGCATCCCATAGAGGCAGGGTGAATAGAAAACATGGCAAGAAATACTAACTTGTTTGCCCGTGCTTCCCAGTTTTATTAATTCATTCCACACTCATATTGATATAGATGAAAATTATAAAAGAACTGAATTTATATATTGGGTTAGCAATTTAATTTCCATGGAAACATGCAAAAATTGAGAAAGTAATTAAATATAACATTTATAGTTTGCTGAATAATTTAGCTTTATAGTAATTATCATCATTATAAAATGACTTAAACAACTGTGTGGTTCAAATGTGTGATCATGTACAATATATGCCAAGCTGGCACTTATGGAACTTATTTTGCTGATTTTACAGGCAATTAATAAATGTTCACACAGTGCAGCTGTGCTGAAAATGCTAAATAATTTACCAAAAATTGTTTGTGTGTGCATGTGTGTGTGTGTGTGTGTGTGTGTGTGTGTGATCTAAATGCACTTGCTCTGTTGCTGAGCTCATTAATATATCTAAATGTGATTTAACTACTGCAGTAATGAAAACATTCTACAAAGAAACAAGTCTCATTTTCTTGATCTTGTTCTTAATCCTCACTTTAATTTCTATGCTGAGTATATTGTCACAACTATCTTTGTAAGAATATTCTATATTTTTATATTTTACCAAAATGAAGTCCAGTGTTTTAGGTTTGTCAAAATAGCAACCATTTTCATATGTTCAAAAAAAATTAAATCTATATAAACTGTCTTCTCCTAATGAAGCAGGCCTCCAGGGTGCTGAGGTCTATGTGGAGTAGAGAATCTCAATGCCTGAGATTGGTGTGGGAGATGCTATAATGCCTCTATTATTACTGCAATTGGTGAACTAAGGCAGAAATATTAGAAGCAACATATTTGTGACAATTAAAACCTGGATTTCAGCCTGAAAGTGGTTAGAAAATGATAATGAAAGTATGTCCCTAAGACAAAACTGGGACACTCCACTAAAAAATATATACATGTGCTCATACGTGCATACACACACATAAAAGTTTGTAATAGAAGGTGGAACCTAAGATGATTTCTACATAGGCTAATGAATAGGCACAGTAATTTTTATGGGTGGGTGTCCATGACAATATCAAGACTGAAGAGCAAGGTGAATGGACAAGACTATAGGTACTATTGGAGGGAGGTGAAAATGATAACTGTCCTGGAAATAGCTGAGTGATTTCTGAGTTTTTAATTAGACTTTTTGCCCAAGTATCTTAGTCTGCTTGGGCAGCTATAATAAAAATACGAGGCTTAAACAATAAATATTAATTTATTTTTCACAATTCTGGAGGCTTGGGATGTTCAGGATCAAGGCACTGACTGGTTTGATGTCTGATAAGTGTCTACTTCCCAACAGATGACTGTCTTCTCCCTGTGCTCTCGTGTGGCAGCAGGGGTGAGGGAGTTCTCTGGGGTCTTTTTTTATGAGTACTAATCTCATTCATGAAGGTCCCACATGTCTTAGTCATCTCCCAAAATCCATCTCCTAATACCAGCATATTAGGATCAGGTTTTAATCATCAATCGTGAGAAATATAGCACCAAAGACTATAATAATACCTGTATTATTGCTGCAATTGATGAACTAAGGCAGAAATAGTAGAAGCAACGTTGATTTTTCAAAAGAGGAATAACCATACTGATGATAATAACAATACTTCAAATCACAGTACTTACAGCTCTGTACTCCCACCCCCAAACCATCCTCATCTCTTCCACTGCTCAATCTGTGGAGGATCATGCAAGGCAATCAAGCTGTTCAAACCATCCTCCTAAGAATATTGCTTGGTACCACCTCTAGATGCCTTTAATCTTACAATTCTCTTTATGTCTGCCACCTTCACCTACTCTAAGCTACCATCCAGGCTCAAATGGAACACATAAGAGCCCCTTTACTTGATATGATTGTTCAAAAATATTTAATTTACTTTCTCCCTTTGCTTTTTCATGGGGGAGTATAATTCTTCATATCTTAGGTTTAGGAAAGTAAATGAGAGAGTGAAAAAATCTTTGCTAGAAGCTTGAAATATGCACAATGAATATGCAGCCATAAAGAAGGAAAAAATTATGAACTTAGCGGCAACTTGGATGGATTTAGAGTCCCTAATACTCAGTGATCTATCATAGAAACAAAGATCTGAGTACCACATCTTCTCACTCATAAGCAGACCATAAGCAATTATAATACTACAAGAAAGGCACTGGCAGTAGTGGGAAACTGCCAGGGGAGAAGGGGGCACACTTCAATCAGGGTACATGAATTCAAATCAGGTGAAGTGGGTACCAAAGAGAGGCCTAAACTTTTTTTTTTTTGAGTTAGAGTCTCACTCAGTCGCCCAGACTGGAGTGCAGTGGCTGCTCCCAACCACCACAGCCTAGACCTGCTGGCTCCGGCGATCCTTCTGCCTCAGCCTTCTGAGTAGCTGGAACTACAGGCACATGCTACCACACCCAGCTAATTTTTGATTTATTGTAGAGATGAGGTCTCGCCAAGTTGCCCAGGTGGGTCTCGAACCCGCGGGCTCAATCTACTCACCTCAGCCTCCCAAGGTGCAGAATTACAGGCTGAGCCACCTAGCCCGGCCAGAGGGGCCTAAACTTTAACTGTACAATGACCATTTGTATACTTAACCCTGGATTGTACCCCACATCTTTAAAATTAAAATTTCAAAAAAACAATAAGCTTACGTATTTGGGGGTGCTCTCTTGTGCCTCAACAATTGTTGTGGGAAAACATGCCCACCTAGTTCAGTGATCTAAAGAAGATTCGACTAGCTGGGCACACAGCTTGCTGTGAAAAATTATAGTAGGCATTTGAAAATTAATATTTTTCTAAGCTTTAAACTAAAATGAGGCTATTTTAAAGCTTACTTGTATTTATAAGAACTTCTGAAAAAAAAATGATCTGATCTTAACTTTAGCATATATGTTGACATATATTGTCAACTAAGACCCAATCCTTAAGTATTAACCATAGATTTCATTTAATGTGAATCAGCATGAGATTGTATTAAACCAATAAAACAAAATGAAATAAACAGAAATCTATCTATAATTCCTAATGCTAAACTGAAATGCATCTCTGCTTTTGAAGGTTATGCCTAATGGTGAAGACACTGATGCTGAAACACATTTGTGAGACATTGTAATTGTCCAAGCATTAAACAAAAAAAAAAGGAGGAGCAAAATCATTGCAATGAAAAAATATCTGTAAAATCTCTCCAGGTGTGATGACGCACTGGATGTAGTGTGTAACTACTGCCTGGGGAGGTAAGTGTTAGATAATGATACAAAATAATTTTTAAAGACTGCAAAAGAAAACAAAACTTTTATGTCAGTAACAAAACCCCAAGCAGGCAGAAAGTATGTTAATATTCTTCAATGAGCATCATCCCACAGGATGCCCATCACCTTATGGCTCTCTTTACCAAAGTATCAACATAAATGAATCAATTATTTATTTTACTCTGCTACAGGAAGATGCCTTTTACAAAATAATACAGGTATAGTGAAACTAACAATGAAAACGATGTGAATATTCACTGTCTCCCCACACTGGATGTCTACTGGCTGAGCCAGGGTGAGAAAGAGAACATTTGGCCCACTTATGATGGCTCTAGCTGATACATAAGTTGTGTTTTGATGTTACATCTTTTAATGTAATGTCCAGAAATAAAGAAGAATACTCAAATGAAGCTAAAGTCCTCCTTCACGTGTGATTATAAATGTAGACCTGATTCTCTTTAGTATGAATCAGAGGACACTAGATAACCTTTATATTACATATGCAGACCAGTTATGATCAATCCATTGTGTAGAATGAAATGGCCATGACTGTTGTGCTCAATATACTGTGTGGTCAGCAACTGAAATAACCAAGAATTTGTTTACAAGAAACTAGACTGCCACTCATGTTTACACCACACTTCTCTCTCACATTTATCCATCCTTCTATGCTATTTTAATAATTCTGGATTTTGTCTGAACAATGCTAGAAAATTAGCTAGTCATCACAAAACTGTGATATATAGTATGTGCAAAAACAAAAGGAGGTAGATAAGATAAAATAAGAAACAATTAAAAGAAAGAAAATAAATAAATAGAAGTAAGGGAAATAGCAACTCCAAGATGAACTATTTTTATAGTGAAACTTCGGAGGGAGGATTTCCCCCACCCCAAAAAAGAAACTATATTTTGGAGGGCAGGTCCCTTGTAGTACAGGCCTCCCTCTCTGGGTGAATATTCCAAGAACCCATTGGAATCAGTGTACCAGCTAGCATTGTTGTGAGAGACTGTTTACGATTTCAGTGAAGTTTTTAATAGATTTTTTCCGATACATTTTCCCATTTCATTGTGGGTAATTTACAAGCACACCTGCCCACATGGTACTGAGTTTTCTGCAGTTTTTGATGAAAAAACTGCATGACTACTATGATCCACTTTCCCTGTTTACCTGCTCTCGCTGCAAGCAATTTTTTTTTCTTTTTGTTTTCCTAGATTGAAAAAAAAAATCCCTCAAAGGGAAACGTTTTGGTGATGTGGAAGAGGTAAAACAAAAATAAGTGAAAGCACTAAACAGCATCAAAAATTGATCAGTTTGCCGGGCTCGGTGGCTCAGCCTGTAATCCCACACCTTTGGGAGGTTGAGGTGAGTGGATTGCCTGAGCCCGCGGGTTTGAGACCCGTCTGGGCGGGACCTCATCTCTACAATAAATAAAAAATTAGCTGGGTGTAGTAGCATGTGCCTGTAGTTCCAGCTACTCAGAAGGCTGAGACGGAAGGATCGCCAGAGCCCAGCAGGTCGAGGCTGCGGTGGCCGGGAGCGGCCACTGCACTCCAGTCTGGGCGACAGAGTGAGACTCCAACTCAAAACAATGACAACAACAAAAACAACAAAAAACAACCAAACAAACGAAACAACAACAAACAAAAAAAATTGATCAGTTTAAAACTTTTGAGCAATGGAAAAATTATCTTGATAAGTATATTACATCAAATGGAGAGTACTTGAATGTTGACTGATGTTTACACATGTAAGAATACACAATTTTACCAAATAAACTCTGGGTGTCCTTGGAGTCCCCCTTCTCAAATTGTGTGCTTTGGGTATTTGGAAGAATTGAAGAAACCCAAGGATGATACAGAAGGTACTAGGCAAATATTTGTTGGCTTGTTATCTCCAAGGATTCAAGATGATTTCAGTCCTGCAACACCCAAATCCCCATAAAGACTTCAATATTATTCCCATTTTATTGCAGAGAAAACTAGTGTGCAGCATGTCAAATAACTTATCAAGACATAGAGCTCTTATTTGTTGGATCTGTAATAGGCACACCAGCAACATTTTTCCAGTTCTTGCTTTGACTCTGTACAATTATGTTATATATGGGCATGCTTTTCAAATATGTTTTAAATAATTATGGTAAAATTTTTTCATATAGACATGTATTTAGGCATTATTCCTCAAATGGTTACAATTACTTAGATATTTCAAAGCTTTTAAATAACATGGTAATACAAAACATTATGAAGTATAGACAGGTTGTAGAATAGTATTCTGAGACCCCAATGATTGATTTATGTTTTCTTATATATTGCATTTCTTTCTTTATCTCCTCTTTCCTCTCTTTAAACATCAGGCTCATATCCTCAGAAGGAGAAAAGAAAGCAGAGAAAAAGTATCCTCATCCTTGATTCCCAAAATTAAGTCATGATAAATAAACTAAGTACTTGGGCAAAATATCATAAGACAGCACAGGTTGCACTTTCATTCCCACATCTCTGTGCCTCCAGAAGATGTACTGGGCTGGGCAGAGGAAGAAGACATAATATGGATGTCTAGATTCTTCATAGAAAAGAATTACACCCTGTTTTGAGGGCAAAACCCTGAAAGGACAGAAAGTCTCTGGAAAAGGAACAGCTGAAGGGTATTAGCTTCTTGATATTTCATTTGAGTTTCTATTTTGAAGATCAATATTGAGGCAGCATAATAACATCTAGGTCCCGATCATGGCATGGAAGGTAACACTGAGATCTCCTGAGCCTGAAGTTACCACGTCGTCTGGAAAATAGGGAGTTTCAGGAGAAAGCACAAGTTCAAACACAGAGGACTAGGGAGGGCAATGGAGGCCTCAAGAGCCGCCTGTGTGAGCACATGACCTGAAGGTGTGATGGATCCTCCCTCCTTCATGAGAGCTGGAGACTGTGAAGGTTTCCAGGAACGTCTTGACAGCCTTTGGAAATTAGACAAATCTCATTTGACTAAGATTATCTGTCAGTTGAATTGTATATGAAGAGAAAGAAGGAAAAATATACAGACTGGGTCAAAATGAATGTGAACAAATAAATGCTATTTCTAAAGAGATTTTAGTTGTTTACTTTTTAGCCCAGTAGCAAAACAAATTTCTAGAAGTTTAAAAATACATACCATAAGTTTTTGTCTAAAAATAGACTGTATGTGATTCTAATATGAGACTCCTTTGTAAACACGAATTACGTCTTTGCCAGTTTTAAGTACTGTTGTGATATGATCCAAAGGGGAAAAAAAGACTTCATTTAAAGTTTTCCATCCTCTTGTAGTTTCATAAATGACTTGACATATGTCTCATCAACTTTGTCAAAACTCCCAGAGTCTAGGATTTAACCCTACTTGTATGCTAATGACTTAGTTTGCACCTCTTTCATGGATACTGGCTGAAGACCTGAAACACATGGGTAAGGGCCAAAATCCTTCTTAAAGAAAAACCACAGCAATGCTTCATGTTCATTTGAGTCAGTTTCTTATTCCCTTCAAGTCCCAGAAGAAAGAAACAAAGGACCCATAATGAATACCTGCACATACAGTGGGTTGTATTGTAGGAAAGGCTTGGAGGATTCATCCATTTTATTGTGAGCAGAAATAAGTCTTCTTTAAGCCTCATCCCTCAAGATTGCTCATGAAGTCACACCCCTGAGAAATGGCCTTGGATAGAATGGCAAAGTTGGTCCTCTGCAGCAAGGTAGTGCAAAAATACCCTTTTTAAAAATAGCAGATTTGCTTCCTATAAAACAATCATCCTGACTTAAAAATTAAGTGAATTCATCATATCCCATTTTTTGGGGGTCATTTTTTCTACATCCTTTCCTCTTAAATCTGAGAGTATTTGTGCTAGTAACATAAGATGCAGATAGAGTTCCAATGAAATTATTTAATGTCACAAATGTACATATAATAAATACAATACTTATAAAATATCTTTATAATATTGCTGTGGTCTGAATGTTTGTCTCCTTTCCCCTAAATGTGTATATGAAAACCTAATCCTCAATGTGATGGCATTTGGAGGTGGGCCCTTTGGGAGATGACTAGCTAATGAAGGAAGAGCCCACACAAATGGGATTAGTGCACTTACAAAAGAGGTCCAGAGGTTGTACCTCACCCCATCTACTTCGTAAGGACAAAGGGACAAGGCACCATCTAAGAACCAGAAGGTGGGTCTCTCCATACACTGAATCTGCCAGTGCCTTGTTCTTGGACTTTGCAGCTTCCAGAACTGAAAAATAAAACTTCTGTTATTTATAAGCCATCCAGTCTATGCTATCCTGCTATAGCAGATCAAAAGGACTAAGACAGATGTCAGTGTAATATATAGGTATTATCATGTTTATGTATTTTCTCCAGAACTTCTGTGAGTAGGCATCATTTTATGAAATAGATGTGCCTCTTGAAATTTAATGACAAATAAGCATGAAATAATAATTCATTTAAAATACCTAGATTAATTTGGTGCAGATTATTGTGGTGAAACTCTTGGTAAGAAAAGAGATGGTCTCTTGTCTATCACGTTACTTTTAAGATGTTCTCATTAATCGTTTACTATGGAGAACATTATTATATAAGTTGTTTTCTCTGGTCCACCTCGCTATCACAACCTTATTTCCCTTCTACCCATTTGTTTAATCTACTTAGATTTTCATTATGCTGCATTGTATAAATTTTTGTAAGCCATTTCAAATTCTTTTTGGAATTTGTCATGAAATAAATATTGAAATACTTAGATCTCATTTAAAACATTTAGAATTTTTAAAATATTTCTCCCCAAATTTTGCATTTTATTTTACAAAATATATTTAATTATGGTTGTGGAAAATACCTCTTAAAATTGTAATTTAATTAACAACACAGTGGCAGTACTCAGGGTATACATCCTAATTTTTACTTTTTTGGTTAATGTTTCTTTTTCTTTCCATAGGAAAATGTAGCATTTCTAGGGAAATGTAACAATATCTATTCAACATCAAGGGAGCTACTTGTCTTCAAAATGCTATAAACTGAGTATCTCTATCACCTCAAAGTTCATATGTTTAAATACTAAGCCCCACAATCACGCTATTAAGTGGTAGGGCCTTTTGGCCTATTGTTATTTAATAAACAAAACTGTTAGCTATTGCTTTTGGTTAAAGGAAGCCATGACAAATTACTGAACTCCTGAACTACTGAGAACCGTGAAAGTCTGGAAGTCTGTGATGATCGATTCATTGATTTGACAGATGGCTGCTGAAACTTTATGACAGGTGCTGTTCCAGGTATTGGTCCACAGTGAGAATAAAACAATCCTCGTTGCTGGCGCCATGGATTTTGTCGTCCAGATAGGCTTTTGCAGTGTTGTTAATCTATGACAAAGCAGTAAAAGGGTATGAATTACGCTGACTGCAGAGGAAATGCTATCTACTATTTATGTGCCTTTATATCACCTGCAATCTATTTTCATTTCTGGAGTGTTTTTTTTTTTCTTCTTAACAACATTTATTCTATGGCAAGGTTATTCTTGGGCAACATCATAAGATGGATGGTGTCTTCTGTATCCTTTGGCATTCTTTTTTTGAGGCCTTTATCCATTCATGGCACAACTGCTTCTCAAGTCCCTGGACTGTTAGCTTTCATGGCTGCACAGAATCCCTAATTTGATCTTTTCTTCCAGGCTCACATTATCAGAAATAACCCACTTCTCAATTTTATTCATCTGCTAAAGTTTCCATTTTCTGAATAAACTGTATTTTAACAAAATCATTTAAAGGGACATGTGATGTTATTTTAGTAGAAATATGTGGTATACACACGCAAAATACAAAACACACACATACTGAGAGTGAAGTCAGGAGAACAGTATGGGTAATCTTTGGGAAAGTTTCATATTGTACCATAATATCTTCTCATTTTCTCCTATTGTTTATGAGAAGCTAGAGTCTTCATTATCATACAATTTAGCGCTTATCCTCGGTAAGTTCTTCTGCATTACATCCTATACTCTAATTTCTTTCAGTTGCTTTTTGTCACTACCTGAAAGAAGTTCTCTTCCTGACATTCCTCACTCTCCCTGTCACGCAAGTAAACTCCCATAACGTTCAAGCTCTTCTCCAGACTGCAGTTCCCCACAATCCATATCTTTAAATATTTTAAGTTCTATGTTACCTGCTAAATTTAACCTTAACAATCACGCTGCTACTCTCAATTCTTGTTTATCTGCAGCACACATGCTTTTCTATGTAGACTAGTCTCTAATTGTAGAGTCTGTGTTATTTTACATTTTGTGTCCATGCAATACTAACCAGATAATAGGTTTCTTTCAAGTAATAGGCACTTCTTTTACTTGGAGAAAGTTTGTCCTGGAATAAAAAAGTATTGTAGCTTGTTTTCCATAGAGAAATTAAACCTGAATAATTACTGATATGCCAACCCTTTCCTGAAAGATGTAAATTGATATGATGATTAAAGAAAAGAGGTGAAAGGCAGAGAAGGGAAAACAAAAATAAGATGTGACATTGCAGAGTTGGTGACAGCTTCCCAGAAGTCAGAGCTCGGCCATGTGCAAGATCTCTAGAGACACCATATGAAGCATTAAGCTGCAGGACAAACATGGATCTGGTGGATCCTTCCTAGTCTGCTCTTGTGGGTCAAATTTTACCCCAAAGTGTTACTTCCAGTCTGTGTTTCCCAGCATCTCTGGGTTAGTCCTTGGGAAACCTGATCTTTCATGTGTGGCATTGGGAGAAAGCAGACAAATAAGCAAAAACGAATCTAATTTAATGTCCACCACAGCCTCAACCTGCTGGGTTTAGGAGATACTTCTGCCTCAGCCTTCCAAGTAGCAGTAACTACAGATGCAGGTCACCATGCCCAGCTAGTTTTTGTGATTTATTGGAGAGACAAAGTCTCACCAAGTTGCCCAGACTAGTCTCGAGCCCCTGGGCTCAGGCAATCCTCTAGTCTCAGCTTTTCAAAGTGCTGGGATTACAGACTGAACCACTGTGCCCCGTCCCTTTAATTTTTTTGCTAATCTGACCAGGGGTTTGTTGATCTTAATTATTCTTTCAAAGAACCCACTTTTTGTCTTAATCCATTGTGTAATTTTTTTTTTTTTGGTCTCTATTTTATTTAAATGTGACATTATCTTAATGTTTTGAATATTTCTAATTCTGGGATAGGATTGCTCTTGGCTTTTCAGCTCCTTTAGGTGTTATATTATTTGTCTGCAATGCTTCCAGCACTGATATCATAGTATTCCAGAGGTTTTTATGTGTTATGTCTTTGCTTCTGTTTGTTTCTAGGAATCTTTTTAAATTTCTGCATGTGTTAACCTAAAAGTCATTCAGAGTCATGTTGTTTAATTTCCACGTATTGTGCATTCCTGTTGGGGATGATATTTTTATTCCACTGTGATCTGAGGATACCTGGTATGATTTTGACCCTTTGAATTTGTTCATGCTTTATTTATGTCTGCATATTTGGTTATCTAGGAATATGTTTCATGTGCTGATGAGAAGAATGTATATTCTGTTATTGTTGGGTGAAGTGCTCTGTAGATTAGGTCCAACTGGTTGAGTGTCAAATTAAGGTTACAGATATCCTTGTTAGTTTTTTTTGCCTTTATAATCTGTCTAATTATGTTAGCGTGGTATTAAAGTCTCTGACTATTTGTATGGCTGCTTATGTCCTTTTTAATTAAGAATTTAATAAATCTGAGTGTTCTTATGTTGGGTGTGTAGCTATTCAAGATGTATATTTCTTGTTGGTAGAGTGAACCTTTTGTCATTATGTAGTGTCCTTTTTAACTTTTATTGATTTTGTTAGTCTGTTTTATCTGATGTAAGAATAACTATTCCTGCTTTTTTTCTCCTTCTTTCCATTTTCCAGGTTGATCTTTCTTCAGCTTTTAACCTGAGCTTGTGGGTGTCACTTGCAAGGAGGTGGGTTTCCTGAAGGTAGTAGAAGGATGGATCATGCTTTTTATCCAATTTTGTCACTCCATGCCTTTTGATGGGTGCATTCAGTCCATTTATATTTAAACTAATTATTGATATGTATGGGTTTGTCCTTTTCATGTTGATATTATGAGGCTGCTTTTCTTGTTAGGATTTGTGGTTGATTTCTATGTGCTTGCCTATGCTTTTGTGGTGGGTGAAATTGTTCTGTAACTGTATCAAATTTGAAAAAAGTCATGAATAATTTAGGATATAACTTTGCCCCCTTAATTCTCTGCCTTCCCTGGTCTTAGCACTCAATAAAAGTCAATGAATTTATTGCTTGCAACATTCGTTTTCTCCAGAAAAATACTTGGAAACCTTCCTCTCTGCTCAAGTTTCACCTTTGATAACTCTTACGCTGAACAATCTAAATATTTCTGCAACTTACCTTTTTGTGTTTTGCTCTATCCTCCAAGTACTTTTTTCTGCTTTTACTACTTCCTTAAAAAACACGTTTCTTATTCATTATGTTTACTGTGTATAATCTACCTCTCCCATCATGATTTTAACTCCTTGAAGCAGGGTCTTGCTTTTTGTTCATTTATAATTCCTAAAATCATAAAACAGTGCTGAGTCAAAGTATTTTCTCAATAAAATAGATTTGTAAACACATTTACAACTACTATACATGAATAGTAGCAATTCTCTGCTCGAGTTTCCTAAATTTATTTAAGACAAACTCGCTTTTTCCCCCTAATTTCTTAGGCACCTACTGCATGTTTGTTATTACCTGAAAATAAAAGCTATTATTATTCACATTTATTTAATTTAAGAAATATTTGTATAAATTAAATAAGTGTTTATTGAGTAAATGGTGCTATGTTCTGTGGCATATAATGTTATAACACTTGCTCCTGGCTTTCACATAGTTTATAGCTAGCTATTAACAAATTGCATTATAAATAAATGATGCACTGATGGTGACTACTTAGAAAACTGTGCTGAGCTAAAGCCTACATCAATTAGCTTTGCCTGCTAAGCTGCTGTGAGTTGGGTGTGGCCTCACAAGTAATATCTCTGAAAATTGTAAGTTGCATAAAGTTAGGAGTTATCTTTGTTTTAGTCATAATTCAATTCACATAAATTAGCATTTAAGTAGTGCTTACTAATTTGACATTGACAAATAAATACATTCTACTGATAATGCAATGAACTGACATACAAGACATTAGTATAAAAATAATTCTACCCTTCTTTTTGGCAAATGATCTATTATCATAGGTATGGCATACTAAAACATACATGAGTCAAATCTCCATATGCAGAATATGCAGAGGAAAGAATTAAAAAACGAAACAAAACCTGTCCCCCTAATTCATTTTAAGATGTAGAAAGGAATGAGATTAGAATTGGATATTTCATGAGGTGCCTATTTTTAAAAAGTTCTCTGAAGACCCATGCTAGGTGTTTGGTAATAGGGGCAGGTCTATCACTTTTGCCAGAATTATCACAAGGGATTTCCCACAAAAGTAGTGGGAGAGAATGAAAAGTTCAGAAAAATGATGACGGAGATGCTCTTCAACTTATGATCATACACTTCACAAGGACTTACACTGTCAGTATCTCTAGTTTGTCTATGGGACCAAGTTGGCTTTTTTAGAAGGTGCCAACTCTTGTTATGTCATGGAATATGTCTGATCCTAGAAACTCATGCATCTTTGATTTCTGTACAATCAAGTCATGCACATGGTCCCATGCAGTACTACCTTTCTGATTTTGAACAAGAAAATAAGTCAGACGTCTTATGGTCTCTACATCCCTCGGAGGCAATCGAGAGTCTGAGTAGCTGTTACAAAGGTAAGAGAATGGACTATTTGTGCACGAAAAGATCATTAAGGCTTAAAATGTTATTTTAACATTTAAATATGTAATTGATGGAAGTGTATGGAGATGTTTTCATTAGTTTAACATTCCAGTAATTATGGGCATTATTGTGTCACTTGGTCTAAGAACACATGCTCAGCTAGTGCTCCAATCTCAGTCTTGTTAATCAGCAATAACAAAGGTAAAGTAGGTATCACTCTCTGAAAGTGTGTTAAGGATAACTCCAGTGACTGGAGTTTAGACATCCCAACCAGTTAAATATAGTCTAAACCCTTGGTGAGGCCTAAAGAGCTTACAACACTATAGGATTATTTTCTCTATATCATTTATTCTTCAACAATCCATGACGTAAGGAAGTGAACAGCAGTAGAGTTACTCCAAAATTTAATCTAAAGTTACTTTTTACTTAACTGCTAATGTAAGATCATTTTCTTAGAATATAGTTCCTAAAGTTAAGAAAAATCCTGATTAATTGGAGTCTTGGCTATGAGTTTCTGTTAATCAAAGTTTTACTGTGTCTCCTGTCCATATTCACATTTGATGTTAATTAGAAATTTAATTTTTAATTCTCCTACCTTTGTGACTTAACTCTCTTTAGATATTGATGTACTTTCAATTTTTAAGAGATATCATTATAAAATTATAAGCTACACAATATTATTCCTGATATGGGAAATCTTAATAAAAGGAGAAAATTTCAAGTAATGTATTGTGGTTGTTAGTTAGTAAATAGTTTGGTAGTAAGCCAATCTTTTCATTCACAAAAACAATTCTAATTCTAAAAGTAATTTTGTTACACTTTAAACATTTCATTTTCTTCTATGGTTTACCATAATTTTGAGGTTTAAAAATGTTTTCAAAATAGTAGACTCATTTAAACTTCAAACATCAAACTTTAGCTATTAATTTATTAAAGAGAATAGAGACCATGAAGCAGAATAATTTATTCTTTTTTATTCTGTATTCATCTCTGCACTATTTGAGATTTATTTCCATAATTAATCTCTGGAAAGGTAAATTACTGACTCACAATTTTTGTCTGACTGATGGCATATTTTCTACTACAATAAACAACCCATGTGGCCCATTTACTTATTCTTACAGAAAGAATTGCATTATCCAGTGACATTGGCATAACTTAGTAAATTTCCTAACTGACCAGCTAACAGCTTTTCTATGTGCAAGGCAAAATGCACTGAATAGCCAAGCAATGTCTCATCTAAGTCACAAGATGATCCAGACTCGTAAGTTTGGAAATCAACCTTTCACATTTTAGTTTTAGGTGGCTATAGACTAGTTCTCGCCTTTGAGCGTGTAGTCAACATCTCTGAGATTTTCTCATCTGAGCAATGGGTATAGAAATTCTGTCTGCCCATTTGGTAGGTTTTCTATAGCCATTTTTAAAAAATTTCAGTTTTTGAAGTTGCATTTATGTTTTTATCCATTAATCATTTAACTGATCTCTATTAGAGAAAGCCTTTGCCACAAAACATCCTAATGAATTAATGCTATTAGATGTCAAAAGAACTTTATTATTTTTAATTCTAATAGAACTAGAGAACCAAAAAATTATCAGTGAATGAGACAAAATAGAATTACAGTTCTCTACACTGGCAGGTTTAAATATAGTGCCTCTAAAATTGTTAGGTATCTTGATTTCACTTCATATTCATAACAGTGGATTTATCAGCTACTTTGAGACACCATGAAATTGTGATTTCACTTACTAGTTAATTAATAAATTGATCTCCTGAATTGTACCCCACATCTTCCAAAACAACAAAAAACACTACTCATGTAACATGCATATCTACAAAAAAAAAAAAAAAAGAAGTTGATCATCCTAGCAAAATTAAGATTGGAGAAATTGAAGTTTGTGGTAGTACTCAGTGCATGAAAAAATAACTACATAATATAAAATAATAGTAAACTATAAGTTAGGCCAAAAAATAAAGATGGGTGAATTGGATCTCTATGTTTTCTTAATTTATTAAAGACTGAAGCTGTGCAGGGTAAGGGTAGATTGGATAATCTAGAATGTATCTCAGTAAAAAACACTTAGGACCACTTAGAAAATTTAATAATGAATAGAATGAGACTCATAAAATTTTTTTTTACAAATAGAACTTAGCTCAGAAAGATGTTTTGCAAATGTCAAATTCATAATATGATTTATGTACTAAGTTGTTTATATAAAAATGGACAAATATTCTTTGTAACAGTTTAAACAACACTTTCTTTTGGACAAAGCAAAATATACATTTACTATCATAGTCTTTCTTTCTGTAAAGCATATACAGTAGTAAAAAACAAGGGTTTTAAAAGAATTCTTAAATTAGTAGCCTGTAATATATACATCAAGATAAGTATAATAAAAAGTTAAAAAGATAAAAAAAGCCTGTAGAACTGTCTTGTTAATATTATGAATGCCAGATATTGTACTAATAATCAAGCTATCAAATTACCCAAGAGCAGCAATGTTAACAAGTATTTAAAAATAAAAATATTATGCTTTTTAATCCATTGTGAAAATAGTTTCATAATATTTTCAAAATTAAAAATTCAATCCCAATATTTTAGTATATGTGCCACTGGAGAAAGCACAGCAATATCAATACTTTAATTTCACTCCATAAAAAATGTAGTCGCTACTAAAAAATACAGGGTGTGAAAGAATGAAGACGAGGAATGATTACTTTAAAATTATTTATTTACTGAGAAAACTCAAAAATAAGTTTAAAGTAACAAGTTTAAAGTCAAATACACCAAACCAACATTTTTTTTCAAGCAGACCCTCAATTAATGCTTGAACGTTCTGAATATCAAAGCCTTGAGATCAAAGTCTGCCCATTTTGTTTTAAAGCAAGTCTAAGTGATAATTAATCAGTGACTTGCTGTTTAAATTTACTTTAGCCTGAAAAACATGAATGCACTTAAATAGCCTAATAAATAATAATCTGTTGGTAACTGGGTAAGTTCATAAAAATAGTTCAACATGTGAGTAATGGTTAGACATTCACAAATCACTGCAGAAGATGATTTAGCTCATAAGAGTTCAAGAAGAGCAAGAATTTTCAATTTTATTTGATTCACAGAATATTTATTGTTGTTTTAAAAGTATTAAAAGTTTTGAGCAAATGGCACTCAGTACCCCCCCCCCCCAGTGCCGTGCTCCAATTGTATCTGCATTCTAAACAGATTGGAGGTGTGTCGTGGTGTTTAATGCTCAGCTGTTCACCACAGCCATGCTGCCAAGAAGAAGGGTCATCAGATACACATGGCGTCTCTCCATGTTGGCTCAAATACGTGGGTAATCAACAGCACTATGACTGCACTCAAGGCTACAAAAAATATGAAAATACTTTTCCTTTCTTGAATCAAGGTTATATAATCTGCATTGGGTTTTAACAAAATAATTAATTCAAGGACTCAAAGACATATGTACCTTTATATAAACACAGTGAAATAGGTCACTATGTTTACTTAATGTCTTTATATAGAAATTAATATTTAGTGCTTATTGCCCTTCATGTTTTACACATTAGGTTGATTCAATAATTAATGAGATACTCTTATTCTGAAAAATACAGAATAGAGATATCTTTAGATTTAAATTCTTTCTTTTCCCATCATTTTGTTTTTCTTTTAAGATGTGCAACTTAAATTTTTCAGACTTGTATCTTCAGAAGACAAACTTGAAACAGCACCATATTCGAAGCATACCCTAGGGAATTTTTTGTAGCATTAGAAATGGCAGCGTTTATGAGTACTTTTCTCATTCTTGACAATGACTACTTGGAATAGTATCTGTGACCTCATATATAGCACCCACATCCACTCCCCTCAGAAAATTGTTCTTACTTCCATTTCAGCTTCTGGAAAATACCATCTCTAATTACAAGCTGCTTTCTACAAACAAGTTCAATTAACTTATTGTTGTACTAGTTTTTAATGTCCTAGTAGGAAAATGATCACTTTTGACTTTCAGGCAACACTTTCAAAGAGATGTAAATAAGCCATTGTATGTAACCTTTTTCTGATTTCTTCTCTTTTAAAATACACTTATTAGAATTTTGCAGGCTAAGGTAAGAGTGTGTCTAGTTGAACTCAGAAATTAAAGAAATAAAGCTAACTACTTTTAATATTTTACATATATATGTAAGAGGAAGAAAGACTTTTGAAATTCCATTCTTTAAAAAAGAAATCATTTTCTATTATTAAATTAACATTTAAAAAGTTCCACAACACAAAAATGATTACCTTATTGGATATTCATAACATTATTTAAGCAGAGAAAGTCATTTGCATATGCAGCTAAATATAAAGTTTATGTTCCACATTTAGAAAATAAAAAGTACACAATTCTATTAATAAAGGTATGAGGTGGAGGACAGTGACTGGGTTACTTTGGTAAGTTTTCTCAAATGGGGACTGTTTCAAGTTGTGATTTCACTCACTAAACCATGAAATGGCTTATACTGAAGTAATTGGGGTTTTGTTAACATCGGTCTTAGATTTCCAAGGTGTGGTACAGATTAATGAGGTATTATTTATTTGGAAGGTAAAAATGAGCTATTAATAGGGAGAGACTGTTCTATGAGTTAAGCAAAACTAATCCAGTAAAGAGATGAGATGAATTTGCAGAATAAATCGAATATTAGATTATTTAAATAAAGAACCATGCCTGTGTCTTTCACATAAACCAATAAACACTTTAGTTTTTTACATAACCATAAGAAAAATACAACTTCACTATTTTTTTTTTTACAAAGGACTCCTAGGTGAAAAATCTTCAAGATTGTTTTCTACTCTTCTATGACACACTGGTTTCTGTTCCATCCCTGGTTTCATGATTGTGACTGACATAATTGAGTGTTTGACCATCAGTTCACATATGGGCTTGGAGATGTGTGCGTGACCCTTTTAGTGTACTTGAGATAAAGTGTAATTTTTTGTGCACAGATTAATTGCTTTCATCATAGAACCCCTGGCAGGTAGGGTGGGGGGGGGGGGGCGACACTCAGGGCATCCACAGGGTTTGAAAACTGAAGTAAGCAGAGACATTTAGTGCCCGTGTAAGTTCATGTGTTTCTTAGTTATTGTCTGTGTAGATAAATAGCTATTTTCTATTCTTACATTTTATAGGCTATCATCAAAAAAAATCTTTTCTACTGCTACTTGTGATAGTTCAGAGAAATCCTTTTGAGTTTTAGAACAAGTGACAGTAAGTAATAGTGTTATAGTTTGAATTTAAATGAAATATTAACTTAAATCAACCTTTTGAAATCTTAATTTTTTTTGCTAAGAGAAAGACAGGGTTTACTATTAAGACCCAGATGAATACAGCAAGTCTGTGCACTACTTATCCTGCTTTCGTGTGTGTGTGTGTGTGTGTGTGTGTGTGTGTGTGTGTGTGTGTGCTGTATGTATATATATTTAAGAAATATCAGCAAACATTCTTTTGCTCAGCCATTAAAGGAAGATACATTCTATTCTCATTTTATTTGTGCGATGTAGGGATAAATCAGACAAAACTCTTTTTCCTTCTTCCGTAATATATGTCCATTGCACTTTTAAGCTCACGAACTTATAATTTAGTATAGATATTTCTGATTATAATACAGTACCAAGTCTTTTATCTCAGGCACACATTCTCTTTGACCCATGTCTTTGGAAGAAATGATATAATTTTTAAAAAATGAGTGATTGGATTGTTCTGCCTTTGAGATGTGCTGTGCTTTATTAATCTTGAATTGTATGTTGAAATCCCACCGCACTTTTGTTTTCCTGGGTTAAGTCATTGTTTTAGAGAGCTGAATAAATTTATACAGCTGGAGTTCATTCATATCATCTCTCTAATATTGCTCTCTTTTACTTTTTCCTGGCAATGTTCTCCTATTTTGATATATGGCACACATTTTGCCTTGGTTTGAAACTACTTGTGGAGGTATATTTCTTCTCCCATCAAATGGTTGGATAAAAATGGCTATTATTCCATTCGCCTGTGAAAATTACCTGCCGTTTAGTCCATACTCTCTATTTATCTCTGTTACCTTCTTAGCTTGCAGTGGAGGGCCAACAAAAGGCAAAGGATTCTTTTTCCCCCCCACTGCTTATTTTTATCACCACAAGTAAACTGCCACAGTATAACATACCAGATTTCCATTTCCACCTGTTATTGTTCATGTTCTCCTAAGTTATATGTTCCTCTTGATGTAAGTGCTTTTCTTGCTACCTACAGTTTTAGTTTTAAAAAAATAAGCTTTGCTTCCTCTTCTATTGGAACATTCAGTCCTATAAACTGAAGTCAATATTGCTGCTAAATTCATTATCTCAATGGCATGGACAATAATACACTAGTTTTGCAGTTTTGTTTTTTCTTATTTGAGCACCTAATTCTTTAAATTACTATTGAACATAGTTTCTGTCTACTTGAAGACAGAGATCATATTTATTTTCCTTTAGATAGTCTGCATTACTTAAGCATAAAATACAGTCCTTAAATCATTTTTGGATAAATGATTAGCACAAAGCACTGTGAGAGATGAATGATTTTAGAAAACCTTGGGGTAGAAGCTCAGTGATCATTTAGATTCTCAGTATTTTTTAAATAATATTAAGTAGGAAGATTAATCTTTACTCTAATCCTTCGCCTGTGTTACTACTTTGGCATATTTTTGTTCTCTCTCATCTTCAAGAGAACCAGAAAAGGAATATGAATAGCTCAAGACAAGTTTCTTCATTAACAGGTATGATATAAATGTAGTTTTGGTGTTAAACAGAAGCTGAGGTCAGGGAAAACCTAGTGAGAAGCAGAAAAAAATTTGACACTGACACCAAATACTTTAATTTCAAGACAAACTCATATGTCTATATGAAAACTTTTAAGCTCGTTATGTTATGATTTAGTTTAATTAACAAGTTTTGTCAATTTTGACCTTCAGGTCAGGGAAATAAATCAATTTCACCTCTTTTTAGGTGCTCTAGAGCACATTTTATATTGGCATTTTTGTACTTATTTTCAGCAAGTAACAACCTGAAGAATAGATAGTATCTATTAGCCTCTCTGTTGGAGATAATCTCCTCTATAAGGTAGCTTCTCAAATGACCCTCAGTTTCTGTAATAGAGAAATAAGACAAGTTTACTTTGTACGATTAAATAGAATAACTTGCACGAAATTACCTACCATGGGGTACTCTTTTTTCCTTTTTCCTTTTCAATTTTTTCCTTCTTGCTTTTTTCTTTCTACTTTTCTTCCCATGCAAATTTTCCTTCCTTCTTCCCTTTTTTCCTTCCTTTTTCCCTCCCTCTGCTTTAAATTCCTTTATTGTGAATTTATTTATATTATATATACTCAGAGATGCATAATATATATAATATATATATATTTAATACACAGAGAATAAAATCATGACCATCTTTACCCCTAAAGAGCCAACAGACTTTTCATTCAACTGTTTTAATACAGAAAGTTGTTTTAAAATGAAGCTTAAATATAAAATTTACAAGTAAATTATGTTTATATTTTGTCTTTATTGTCTAAAGATGATACATTGAAACAAATGTACTCAGATATGTAGTGAAATTAGTCATAGCATTAATACCCATCTCAAATTGCAAGAAGAAGTCTAGTCAATAATTTCTAATTATTGTGATTACATTGGATTAAATCTAAAAGAACAGTAATTCTATCACTCATAGGTGCAATTAAAGCATTTATATTACCACAGTTTTTCAACATTTTTATTAGGATTTATTCAGTAATCCTCCGGCTATAATATGCAACCATCTATGAAATACAGTGATTCTTTTCTAATGCAGACTAATTAGAATGAGAGTTAAAATAATTTTAAAAATTAAAGTAATACATTATGTCTATGAGTAACCCACAATCATTACAAGCTAACATGCCTCTCCAAGTTAAAATTCTTGACTTGTTTTTGAAGGCTGTATAGGATGGGTACTTGCTGTTGGAAGAAGGCATTGTAGAGGAAGACAGAGCTTGCAAAGGGAAAAGAGAAAATGAAACGACAGACTTGATAATGAAGAGTATGAATTAGATGAAAAGGCATGCTTCTCGCTGACAGTTGAATGAGATGAAATATAAGGTCTATTTTCTCTTCCAAATATGTTTGATTCTGAGTATGACACATGGCAAGGAATAGTGTATAGAAATAAAAGGAAAATCTGTTATTTGAAATGAAGAACAGCATTCCTCTTTCCACTGTTTTAGACCCACATAAGCATGAATTTCACAAGATAAACAAAATTTTGGTACCAGAATTAGAAATTGTCATGGAATAGTTTCATGACTTGCCCAAGTTGGCAAGTATCATTCCCATTTCATGCATAGACTTAGGCACAAATTGACTTTTAATTTTCTACTCTTTTGCTATTCTACATTAAAATTATTTGATAGATCATAATTTAATTCAACCTACTTAAACAATTGTTCTTAATTTTGTGAGGTTTCATATGGTCCTTGTTATCAATATATTCATCACTCTATTCTTTATTTTGCTGCTAATATAATTCAAGGAAAACATCATATCAGCAGAGGCAAAGGAACAATGGAGAGTCTGTTTTTTTAATACATGTGTGTCTTTAATTTGGGCTGATCTCCATGTCATGCCTTCAGCATTCAACAGAAAAAGATCATAGGCAAATTTTACCCTTTTGATTGAAATATATTTAAATTCTACTTGATTAAAATTTGACTTTGTCTTTGGTATTCAATTCATGATGATTTGTTTCTTACTTCCAGACCATTTTAACACAATCACACTTGAATTATCCACCCTAATATGAACATCTCATCTGACTCTTGAGATTTCTACTTTCTTATAGCAAATGATGTCCCAAGTACATCTCTGGACCCTGGGATTCCGTCTGGACACTGGCTAGTTTAATTGAGATCCAATCATGATGATTCCATCACTTATGAAAATGATGAACATTATTTACTTTCACAAGGGCAATTTCTTTACAGAGATACTAGCACCTCCCTGGCATAAAGAAATGCTAATTTTGAAGTTTGAACAAAAAACAAATCCAGTTTCAATAGATATCAGACACCAAAGTTGTGAAAAAGGACTTAACATTTAAAAAATTACTGCCTGAGAAAAATTTCTATGATTCTTAAAAACAAAAGAAACAAAAAACAGAAAAAATACACAGAGCCTCATTTGGATGGGCATGATGAGCAGACAGAAATAGCTGATGGAACAGTCATGTGTAGATTTTCTGAGGTGAGCTATTGCCTTGTGTAAATCGCTATTTTCATCAAGAAAGAAAAGTGAAAGCGTGTTGTTTCCTGTATCTTGTGCACAGATAAAATGGACGGCACAAATCCCTTAGAGATCTTGAGGTGCTCCTTACTCTGAGGAACTTGATAGACTTGTTCCTGACTTACCCCTGAGGATGAGAGGGAGAGTGGACAGAGGGCTAAGGGTGGGAGGTAAGGGCACTCCCACCAAAGGCTGGGCCAGTTTGCAGTCATGTTTCCCACTGATTACATGTGGGCCCTCTGGGGAGATAATAGGCTGGTGATATATCAAATCCCAGCCAAATATAGCTTTTGAAAATTTAAAAACCCTCAGCAGGGAGACTTTAGAGTAGAGTGGATCAGCACATCCAAGAGAGCATGAGGATGACAGAAGTTCCCAATGCAAGAAGCACCATTACCTGCTCAGATGAAAACTACCCACTAGCTACAGGAGATCTTTGCTGCCCTGTCTCTAGAAGCTTCTTTTTTTCCCCAACCTCAAGTTAACACAGCAAGTGAAATAAACCAGGCACAGACAAAGACTGTATGAACTTATATTGAAAATCCAGAAAAGTTGATCCCATAGAAAGACAAAGAAAGAGTAGAATAGGGTGGTAGTGAGAATGAGGTTGGAAGGATATTGATTAAAGGTTACAAAATTCTGGTTAAATAGGAGAAATAGGTTCCAAAGATCTACTGTACAAAATGGTAACTATATTTAATGACAATATATTATATTCTTGAAAAATGCTAAGAAAGTAGATTCTGAGTGTTCTCACCAAAAAAAGGGCAAACATATGAAGTAATGCATATGCTAATTAACTTGATTCTGTAATGTATGGGCATACCTCTAAGATGTTTTGGTCCAGACCACTACAATAAAGTAAATATTGCAACTAAATGAGATATGTAATTTGTTGGTTTTACAAGGCATATGCAAGTCAAGGCTGTACTACAATATAATATATAAAGTATATAATAGTATTATGTCTAAAAACCAATACCATTTAAATGTTTAAATTAACATACCTTAATTTAAAAATATTTCATTGCTAGCAGTCATCTGAACGTTCAGCAAGTCATAATCTTTTTTTGCCATTGCAGGTTCTTCCCTCTATGTTGGTGACTGTTCATTGATCATGGTGGTGCAGAAGGTTGTGGCGGTTGTTGCAATTTCTTAAAAGAAGACAGAATTAAGTTTGCTACATTAATTGACCCTTCCTCTCATGAAAAATTTCTCTTTAGTATGTGATGCTGTCTGGTAGAACTTCTTTTAAAAGTGGAATCAATTCTCTCAAACCTAGTTACTGCTTTATCAACTAAGTTTATGAAATATTCAAAATTTACTGTTGTTATTTCAACAATGTTCACAGTATCTTCACCAGGAGTAGATTTCAACTCAAGAACCACCTTTTCTGCTCATCCACAGGAAACACATCTTCATTTTCTCAAGTTTTACTATGGGATTGAAGAAGTTCAGTTGCATATTCAGGCTTCACTTTTATTTCTGGTTGTTTCCACCACATCTGCAGTTACTTCCTCCCCTGAAAATCTTGAGCCTTTCAAAGTCATATAGGTAGACTGAAATCAACTTCTTTCAAACTCCTGTTAATGTTGATATTTTGACCTCCTCCCACAAATCACAAATGTTCTTAATGGTATCTAGAAAGGTGAGTCTTTTCCAGAAGGTTTTCAATTTACTTTGCACAGATCCATCAGAGGGATCATTATTTTTCACAGCTATAGCCTTACAAAATATATTTCTTACATAACAGCAGATGAAAGTTCAAATTACTCTGGTCCATGGGCTGCAGAATGAATGTTTTATTAGCAGACATGAAAGCAACATTAATCTCCTTGAACTCATTCATTAGAATTTTTGAATGTCTAAGTGCATGAACAGTAACATTTTGAAAGGAATCTTATTTTTTTCTAAGAAGGTCTCAACAGTGGGCTTAAAATATTCAGTAAACCATGCTGTAAATAGATGTACTGTCATGCAGGCTTTGCTGTTTTATTTGTAGACCACAGTAAGAGTATCTTTACAGAATTCTTAAGGCCTCTAGATTTTCAGAATAGGAAATGAGCATTGGCATTGATTTAAAGTCATCAGCAGCAAGAAAGTCAGCCTATCTTTTGAAGTTTTGAACCCTGGCATTGACTTCTTTTCTCTAGTTATGATAGTCCTAGATGGCATCTTCTTTCAACAGAAGGCTGTTTCATCTACACTGAAAATCTGTTGTTTAGTGTAGTCACTTTCATTGACGATCTTAGCTAGATCTTCTGGAGAACTTTCTGCGGCTTCCCCATCAGCACTTGCTGCTTCACTTTGCATTTCTACACCATGAAAATGACTTCTTTACCTAAACCTCATAAATCAACCTCTGCTAGCTTCAAATTTTCTCCTTTAGCTCCTTTACTTCTCTCAGTTTTTATAGAATTGAAGAAAGTTAGGGCTTTGCTCTAGGTTAGTCCTTGGGTTAAGGAAATGTTGTGGCCGGTTTTATTTTCTATCCAGACCATTCAAACTTTCTTCACATCAATAATAAGGTTGTTTTGTTTCTTGTATTCATGTATTCATGTATACATTGGATTAGCCCTTTTAATTTCCTTCAAGAACTTTTACTTATCATTCAGAATCTGGCTAGCTGTTTGGCACAAGAGGCCTAGCTTTCAGTCTATCAGGCTTTTGTCTTGACTTCCTCACTATGCTTAATCATTTCTAGCTTTTGGTTTAAAATTAGATACAAACAGTTCCTTCTTTTCCTTAAACAGTTGGAAGTCATCATCGGGTTATTAATTGGCCTAATTTTAATAATGTTATATCTCAAAGACTAGAGAGGCCCAAGTTGGGGACAAAAGATGGGAGATCAGCCAGTTATTGAAGTCAGAACACACACAACATTTATCAATAAATTTTGCTGTCTTATTTGGGCATAGTTTGTGGCACCTAAAAACAACTACAGCAGTAGCATGGAAGATCACTAGCCACAGAGATATAATAACAGTGACACATTCTGAAATATTGTGAGAATTACTAAAGTGCGACTCAGAGACATGAAGTGAACACAAGCTGTTGCAAAAATTGCACCTGTAGACTTGCTTTATGCAGGATTGCCACAGACCTTCAAAATATCAGAAAAATTATCTGAGAAATGCAGTAGAGCAAAATACAACAAAACACGGTATACCTGTATATATATATATATATTTATTATCAAGATGTGGGGTACAATTCAGAGTTAGGTATACAAACATTAATTATGGAGGTATCCTTGTTGATAAGGTATGCCCCTCTCTCACCTAGCAGTTTCCTTTAACTGTCAAACCTACCCCACCTCCCCTGACAGTTTCCCATTACTGCCAAACACTTTCTTATAGTATTATAATTGTTCAAGTTCTGCTTATGAATGAGAACATGGGGTACTTTGTTTCTGTGATAAATCAGAGTATGATCGACTCCAATTCCATCCAAGTTGCTGCATAGTCCATACATTTGCCCTTCTTTATGGCTGCATAATATCTCATTGTGTATATGTACCATATTTTCTTTATTCAGTCCAGCTTCGATAGGGAACATGGTTGGTTCCATGGTTTTGCTATTGTGAATAGAGCTGCAACAAGCATACGTGTGCAGGTATGTTTTTTAGAGAATGATTTGAGTTCATCCAAGTGTATTCCCAATAGGGGAATTATTGGGTCATATGGAAGGTCAATTTCTAGTTCTTTCAGAAATCACCACACTGTCTTCCAAAGAGATTGCACTAGCTTGCATTCCCACCAGCAGTGCAGAAGCGTTCCTTTTTCTCTACATCCTCATCAGCATCTGTTGTTGTTTGTTTTATTAATTATGGCCATTCTTACTGGGATTAGGTGGTATCTCAGTGTGGTTTTGATTTGCATTTCTCTGATGATGAGTGAGGCTGAGCACTTTTTCATGTGTCTGTTGGCTGCCCATATATCTTCTTTTGAGACGTGTCTATTCATGTCTTTTGCCCACTTTTTAATGGTGCTATCTGTTTTTTTCATTTTGGCACATTTGAGTTCCTTGTAGATTCTAGATGTTAGGTCTTTGTCAGATACACAGTTAGCAAATATTTTTTCTCATTCTGTGGATTGTCTCCCTGCTCTCTTGATGGTTTCTTTTGCTTTGCAGAAGCTCATTAATTTGATAAGGTCCCACTTGTCTATCTTATTTCTTAAGGTATTGGTCTTTAGGGTTCTGGATAGGAATTTGTTGCCATTTCCAATTTCCATAAGGGTATCTCCTGCGTTTTCTAAGGTTCTTATAGTTTGAGGTTTTACATTTAGATCTTTGATCCATTTAGAGTTGATTTTTGTGTGTGGTGCTAGGTAGGGGTCCTGTTTCAATCTTCTGCGTGTGGTCAGCCAGATTTCCCAGCACCATTTACTGAATAGGTTCTCCTCTCCCCAGTGGTTGCTGTTGGAGGCTTTGTCAAAGATGAGTTGTTTGGGGAATTGAGGCTTTGCTTCTGAAATCTCTATCCTGTTCCACTGGTCTATGTGCCTGTTCTTGTACCAACACCAGGCTGTTTTGATTACTGTAGTCTTATAGTAAAATTTGAAGTCTGGAAGTGTGATGCCTCCTGCTTTGTTTCTTTTGCTAAGGATTGTTTTGGCTATTCATGGTCGTTTAGGTATTCATATGAATTTCTGTATTGTCATTTCCAGGTCTGAGAAGAATGATGTTGGTTATTTAATGAGTATTGTGCTGAATCTGTAGATTGCCTTTAGTTATGTGCACACATTGCCCCACTTAAGACAATTGTCAGTAGCTCCTTATAAGTTTGTTTACTTCTGAGAAACAAGAGTGCATTAAACTGAGGCTAGGCAATCTATTCTAGCCTCAGCTGCAGGTAACAGAAAAAAAAAAGTTTAAAAATGTTAAATAAGGTTTTTTCCTCTTCTCACCCAGACTGGGACCCTAACACTTTGGCAGGGTCCAGGGCATTAGAAATTTATCACTGGACTCTATTAGCTGGGTTAAGGGGAGCAGCCCCAAAACCTATCAATCTTTCTAAAACTACCGAGATTCTCCGGGGTCTCGAGAAATCTTCAAGGGGCAATCCTTGAATGCTTCCAGGAGGCTTTTTGTGCTTATACCCGCTCAATCCCTCAGATCCTGAGTACTCAAGCTATTAATTTGTGACACAGAAAGTTCCAGACAACCAAAAAATTTAAATTACAGAAGCTTGAAAGCTTTGCAGGAATAAATATTTCTCAGCTGCTGGAAGTGGCCCAAAAGGTTTTTAACAATCGGAATGTTAAGAAACAGAAACAGGCAGCACAGGCAGCCAATAAAGCTGCCAGAAAACAAGATAAAATCCTGGTAACACCCCTCCAAGCCCCAGGAATTGACTTTAGCAGACAACGGGGGCAATTATTAGTTGCAAATTCACTTCTAACCAAACTATAAACTTAGGACGAAAACAGGTTACCCACTCATTCCTCATAGCTCTGAACTGTCCATTCCCTCCAATGGGCCGAAACCTGCTTCGGAAGTTAAAAGCCACTATTATGTTTTCACCTGACAAAACTGAAATGCTTGTTTCTACTGTTAGACTTAAAAGATGCCTTCTTCTTTATTCCCCTGTTCCCAATTAGTCAACCCATTTTTACTTTTAAATGGACAGATTCTGACTCTGCAGACACCAGTCAGTTAACTTGGACCCTTTTCAGAAAAGCTTTGCAACAGAATTTGTCAGGGTTCTGTGCCTTACACCCTAAATGTAATCTACTCCAGTATCCAGACAATCTCTTACTTAAAGATGCAGACTTGGACACTTGTTTACAAGGCACCAAGACTCTGTTACCGGTTTTCCCAGACTTGGGCTACCATATGTCAGCAAAAAAAGCACAGCTCTGTTCAACTGAAGTTTCCTTCCTGGGATACCAGCTAAAAAAAAGTAAACAAGCCCTAACCTCAGCCCAGAAAGAAGCCATTCTTCAGGTTCCCATGCCAACCATAAAGAAACAGGTATGGAAATTCCTGGGGGCAGCAGGGTATTGCTGGCTGTAAACCCCAGAATTTACTGAAATTGCCAAGTCCCTATACACAACCACGACAGGAAATCAACCCCTAAACCAGACAGCTGCTGAAAAACAAGCGTTCCAGCTGTTAAAAACAGCTCTGACTCAAGCTCTGGCTCTAGCCCTCCGAAATGTCACCAAGCCTTTCCACTTGTTCATTCATAAACAATGAGAAATTGCTAAAGGGGTCCTCATTCAGACCTTAGGACCATAAAAAAGACTGGTGGATTATTTGTCAAAGAAACTGGACCCTGTAGCTTCTGACTGGCCCTTCCATCTTCAAGCCATTGCAGCCATGGCTTTGCTGGTTAAAGAAGCAGACAAGTTAACTTCTGGTCAGAACCTGGCTTTAACTGCTCCCCATGCTATTGAGACTGCTCTGGAGAGCCTCTGGCCATTAAATGTCAAACACATGTATTACTGAGTATCAGAACCTACTACTAGACCACCCCAGACTAACTTTCTCTCCTACTCAGTGCCTCAACCTGGCAATCCTGTTGCCTGATAACTATCCGGAGATGCAGTTGCATGACTGTGAGAATGTGTTGTACATCATCCAGGCCAGCCAACCTGATCTTTGGGACACTCCTCTATGCCAGGCTGATGCTAACCTGTTCACGGATGATAGCAGCCTAATACTAAACAGAGTCCGTAAGGCTGGTGCAACAGTGACTACAACTCATGATGTAATCTGGTCACAGGCATTGCCTCAGGGTACTTTTGCCCAAAAGGTGAAGTTAATTGCTCTAACCCAAGTCCTGCTCTGGGGAGCAGGAAAATGAGTAAACATCTTCACTGACAGCCAGTATGCATTTGTTACACTTCATGTACATACCATGATCTACAAAGAAGGTGACCTCACCACAACACGTAAGACTATCAAAACCAAAAACAACAAAAACATTAACCCTCTTGGAAGCCATTTGGCTCCCTTATAAGTAGCTGTTATTCATTGTAAACGTCACCAAAATCTGAAACTCTAAAAACAATTGGGAACTGCCTGGCAGACCAGGCAACTCGGGAAGCAGCAAAACTCCCAATTGAACCTCTAACTATTTTACCAGCTAAAACTTTTCCAGGTCCTTCTCTACCACAGTGGCTCTGATATACACAGAAAAGAAGAGGCTGCAGAGCTGGCGGGAGCTTGCAAAAAACCTGATGGCTGGTGGGTTAAAGACTCCAGGATTGTTCTACCTAAAGTTCTTGTAGAAAATTAATAAAACAACTCCACTCTACCACCCAAAATGGCTGAACTGTTAAACCGTTTTTATATTATCACCAACTTAGAAAACCAAGCTAACTCAGCAACTTTAATGTGTCCTGCTTGTACCCACATCAATCCCAAGGAAGGGCCAAAACCCCTTCCAGAAATCAGGACACAAGAATTAAGCCCTGGTAAACAATGGAAAATGAACTTTGCTGAAATAAAACCTCCACATTCAGTATATAATTCTTTACTAGTATTAATAAACACTTTGTTGGAATGGGTAAAAGCGTTTGCCACAAGAAATGAAGCTGCCCTTATGGTTACAAAATACATGCTAAATAAAATAATTCCTAGGTACGGGCTTCCTCTTTCTATTGGCTCAAACAATGGTCCTGACTTCACCTCATCCATAGTACAGCTGGTTAGTAAAACACTAAACATCAAATGAAAACTGCATTGTGCTTACTGACCACAAAGCTCTAGACAGGTAAAATGCATGAACCAGACTAAAAAATACTTTATCTAAGTTAATAATAGAAACTAGTGAAAAATGGGTTTTTAACTCTCTTACCTCTAATTCTTCTTTTAGCTAAATGTACCCCGTACAAGGCTAGGTTTACTCCCTATAAAGTCAAGTTTCAAAAAACCCCGTCCTCTGTTATCCCATTTATAGGATCCTATTCTTGAAAAGTTTACTAATCATTCTCTGTTAAAGTATCTCATCTTTGCAGTGGGTGCAAGACCTTGTCCACACCATCCGTGCTGTACTGCCAAATCCAACCTCCACACAGTGTCATTTGAGCCACCCTAGAAATTTGGTCCATGTTAAAAAGTTCCAGAAAAAAGGATTAACCCCTCCCTGGAAGAAACCCTGCATCATCATCCTCACAACCCCAGTACAAATGGTATACCCATAACTGATTAGTCAGCACGTTGATTCAAGAACAAGTGAAAGGGGGAATGAAATGTCTGTAAAACTTATCATAGCCTGTAATAGCTTGCTTAATATAAGTAAGTGCATTTTTGTTAAAAATCCTCCATCTTAGCTGCTTGCTACCCAGATATAGACCCCCCCCACTTGTGACTAAAATAAGTTCCTTGTACTCATGGACCCATATTCCTGTTTCCCATAAAGTTTTTCTCCTGACCATTTGGAAACTCCCTAACCACAAGTTCCATGTAATTTTATGCTTTGTTAACTAAACTCAAATACTATGTCTTGCAAAATTCCATTGTTACACTCTCATTATAAGCCTATATTTTGTTAGTAACCTAACCAAGGTAACTCTGTGACCTAACCAAGGTAACTCCATTGTATAGTAGTTCTTCCACCTTGTCTCCATGTAACTGCCCAAATTGTTCCAGTCACCAGCTATGCCTGGGACATGGAGTTAATCCAAACTCTCTAAAAATCAAAAGTTGCCATTTTGGTTGCTAAGTTGCTAGTTTATGGTTGCTATGGTTGCTAAATTGCTATGTATCCTTGCAGTTTTTGCCTTTAAAAGCCCACCACCAGCTTCACTCAGGACTGAAAGCCCTTTAGGACAATAGTCTACTCTCGATCACCAGCATAAATAATTAAATTAATTAATTAATTAAATTCTCTGCATAATGGCAATCTACCTTCTCGCACTCCGGTCATAACAATGGCACTTACTATTTTGAGGTATGTTCCTTCTATACCTAGGTGTTTGAGGGTTTTTATCAAGAAGGGATGCTGGATTTTATCAAAAGCTTTTTCTGCATCTAATGAGATAATCATGTGTTTCTTGTTTTTACATCTGTTGATGTGTTTAATGACATTTACGGTCTTGCAAATGTCAAACCAGCCCTGCATCCTGGGGATGAAGCCTACTCGCTTATGGTGTATGATTTTTTGAGATGTTTTTGGATCCAATTTGCTAGAATCTTGTTTAAGATTTTTGCATCTATGTTCTTAAATGATACTGGCCTGTAGTTCTCTTCTTTTGTTGGATATTTACCTGGCTTTAGTATCAGTATGATGTTAGCTTCGTAAAATGATTTGGGGAGAATTCCATCTTTCTCAATTGCCAGGAATATTTTCAGTAGGATTGGTATCAGCTTCTCCTTATACGTTTTGTAGAATTCTACTGGAAAGCCATCCGGTCCAGGGCTTTTTTTGGTAGGTAGTTTTCATATGACAGAGTCAATTTCCTGGGTTGTTATTGGTCTATTTAATGTCTCAGTGTCTTCTTGTTTTAACGTGGGGAGGTTGTGTGATGTCAGAAAGTTCTCCATTTCATTTAGGCTATCAAGTTTGTTTCCATATAGGTGTATATAGTAGTCTCTGATAATCTTTTGGATTTTGGGGAGGTTAGTTGTTATTTGAACTTTTGTATCTCTGATTGTGTTTATTTGGGGTTTTTTTCTCTCTTTTTCTTGGTCATTCTTGCTGGGGGGGTGTCCATCAATGTTGTTAATTCAAAGAACCAGCTTTTTGTTTTGTTGATGATTTCTATGATGTTTTTGCCTTCTATGTCCCATATTTGGGCTCTTATTTTTGTGATTTGGATTCTTCTGCCAAAGTTGTGGTTTTGGTGATCTTCTTTTTCCAGTTCCCTTAGGTGATTTATTAGGCTGTCAACTTCTGATCTTTCTGTTTTCTTGATATGTGTTTGTAGAGATATAAATTCCCCTCTGAGAACTGCTTTCAGGGAATCTCAGGAGTTCTGTGAAGATGTTTCTTCATTTTCATGTGTTTCAAGGAATCTTTCAATTTCTGCTTTGATTTCAGTGTTGACCCAGTAGTTCAGCATCATGCTGTTTAGTGTCCATATCTTTGTAGACTTTGGGGAAATATTGGTGTTGATATTTATTTTTATTTCACTGTGATCTTCTGAGGATGTTTATGGCTAGATTTCAACCTTATGGAATGTGTTTATGCTTGATTTATGGCCAAGGATGTGATCAATATTGGAGTATGCTCCATGTGGTGATGAATAGAAGGTATATTCTGTGGTTGTTGGGTGGAGTAATTTGTCGGTATCTATCAGGTCCATTTGATTGAGTGTTAGGTTTAGGTTCTGGATCTCCTTGTTGATTTTTTGTCTTGATGATCTTTCTAGGGCTGTCAGTGGAGTATTCAAGTCCCCTGCTATAATAGTGTTGGAGTCAATATCTTTTTGTAGTTTACTTAGTAGTTGCTTTATAAATGCTAGTGCTCCTGTGTTGGGTGCATATACATTTGAGATGGATAGTTCTTGTTGATAGATTGAACCTATTATCATAATGTATTGTCCTTTTGCATCTTTTTAAATTTGTGATAGCTAAAAGGTTGTTTTGTCTGATATTAAGATTGCAATTCCTGCCTTCTTTTGTGATCCATTTGCCTGGAAACTCATTTTCCAATCTTTAACTTTGAGCCTGTGTGCATCTTTTGAAGTGAGATGAGTCTCCTGGATGCAGCAAATAATTGGGTCATGGTTTCTTATCCAGTCCGCCATTCTGTGTCTTTTCAGTGGTGCATTTAATCCATTCACATTCAGGCAGATTATTGAAATATGATCATGTATCCCTGTCATGAGTTTCTTATAAAGTTTTTCTTTGGTTTACTTGTTTTCTTTTGGCTTTAGGGTTAATATGTGTGTGTTTTCAAGTTTCTTATTGTACTGTATACTCTGCTGATTCTGTGCTCTTTGCTGTTCTCTTGGGAAGTGTGTGGTCAGTCTTTTTTTTCTTGCTTCTGTGTTTAATACCTTTTTAAGTGTCTCCTGTAGAGCTGGTCTGGAAGCTGCATAATCTCTTAGGTGTTGGATGTCTGGGAAGGATTTTAATTGTTCATCACTGATGAAGCTGAGCTTGGCTGGATAAGAAATTCTTGGTTTAAATTACTTATCTTTGAGGACTTTGAATATAGGGCTCCAGTCCCTTCTTGTTTGTAGTGTTTCTGCTGATAGGTCTGCTGCTATTCTGATTGGTTTTCCTCGGTAGGTAGTCTGACCTTTCTCTCTTGCTGCCTTTTAGGATTTTTTCTTTTGTGCCTATTTTGTGTAGGCAAATTACTATGTGTCTAGATGTTGATCTTCTCATTTGATGTCTTGTCGGGGTTCTCTGTACCTCTTGTGCTTGGATGTTCATATCTCCACCTGGGTTTGTCCCTCTCAGTCATGGCCCAGCTATGTGGGTCTGAGGTTCAGAGGACTTCGGGGAAGGAGGGGTTTGGGTCAGCCCCAGACTCACCACTGATCTCTTTTAGTTCTTCCTCCTCCTTTTCTGGCCACACCCTTTGTCCCACAGCTGGATCAGGTTAGGGGGTGGAGTGCCTGGAACTCAACACTTGCCAGATCCCTCTGAAGTTTGTGCTCTCACAATATTCCCCTTGGGCCATGATCAAGCCCTGAATAGTTTATCCATCAGTCACAGAGATCAGATCTGTTGGTCCGTGGTTAGCAAGTTGGAACCCTTTCCTTCCCCACCTTCAACATGGTGGTGGGGTGCCTCTCTTGTCCTCTTCCATGGGAACTTGCCTCTAGAGTCTGTCTGTAGCCCTTCCAGCACCTTGCAGGGTGCTGAAGTGATGAGGCAAAGCCTGGAGCAGTCTCTCTCTTGCTTCAATGGTGAGGGAGTACCTTGAGTAATAGTTCTCCCTGCCACTTTTCCAAAGGAAAACTTCTGTCCATTTTAAAAAACAACAGTGCTCCGGTTCTGCAACCTGAGAAGAGCCAGGGATAAAGTAGAGAAACTGCAGGACCTGCTGTTGCACCAGGGGCCTGGCCACCACTCACAAGTTCCACTTAAACAGTCTCTTCCAGTGTTTTATTGCCAAGGAGGGTTTGTTGATTTAAAAAAAGAGAAAAGAAAAGAAATTGAAAGTGGCGCTCAGCTTCTGCATCTCAGGAATCACTAGGGTCCAAGCCCAGTTGCTGTGGCACCAGCTGTTGCACCAGGAGACCCCTGGCCTCTTGCTCCCTAGCCCCCAATCAGCCCACCACTCATGCCTTCTCGTTCACCTGCACACACACAAAATTTTTCATACACTCACTCACATGGGGACTCACATATTCTGACTGACTCGGTCACCATCTTCCCCACTTGAATTACATTTATATTTTAAAACTACCTCTTGTACATGATAAATATATACAATTTCACCTCTCAATTAAAACAAAACAAAAAATTTGCAGCAGGCAAGTGGTGAATACAAAACATATACTGACAGATTATGACTCTGAACATGGTCCCTTGTCCCGATGTAGGTTGCCAGCCCATCACTAACTATTACTGGGGCAGAAGATGAGCGAGTGACTTTCTGTTGAATGGAGATTGAGTAATACTGTTTTTCTTTTTAATGGACCCTTTTAACCCTTTGCCCATTTCGGAAAAAAAGTGCAGCTCATTGCTGTATTCATTTAATTGTACATAAACACGCTCTTTGGGGCTGAAGCAAATACGACTGATTTTAAATATGAAAATAAAATATAAAATCTGTTCTTAGAGTTATTTCTTTTTTAAAAAAAAACAACTATCTTAGGTTATTTCTAAACAGAACTTGTCTCCAATCCTACCAAGAATTACAGAAGAAGAGGAGGAGGAGGAGGAGGAAGAGGAGGAGGAGGAGGAGGAGGAGGAGGAGGAGGAGGAGGAGGAGTATACTTTGTAATTCTCTTTTTCTACTTATTCCTTTAAAAAAAAAATCTTGGTCAAACACTGCATCAGCAAGCACCACTGACATCCCCAGGACAAATGGGGAAAGAGTTAAATGCTGGGTTTTTTTTAACTTGTTTGCATTAATATGACCATGGCACTGTCTTTTGTTTTTAAAAGTATAGAAAAAAACTATGGTGCTTAAAGAAATTTCAACTGTGGATAAAGAAAAATCTTTCCCTACTGAATCAATTAAATATAGGCAGTAGAAAATTAAAATAAAACTAGACTTTTGTGAGATCCTATATATCATGATTATTAATGTAACAGGTACATTAATATTCCTAAAGGTAGAAGTTTTATTAAAATAGCATACCATGAAATGAATAATTCAAATAAGTACACATATTTGTGCTTTGCCCATAGGACATAAACTATCAAGATCAATGAGGGTGGTATGTTATGGATGTAGCCTAGTTAGCACTGTATTCCTGGTCACCATTACATAATGGGCAGTGAGACCTCATCTCTACAATAAATCAAAAAAATCAGCCGGCATGGTAGCACGTGACTGTAATTCTGGCTACTCGGAAGGCTGGGGTGGAAGGATCGCCGGAGCCTAGCAGGTCGAGGCTGCGGTGGCCAGGAGCAGCCACTGCACTCCAGTCTGGGCAACACAGTGAGACTCCAACTCAAAAAAAAAAAAAAAAGTATCTTCTATGACTTCTGCGGACACGTAATCAAATGTTATTATTTAATACTGGATATTAGAAGGTAGATGATTTTAAATAAATGTGCATATGTATACACACACACACACACACACACACACACAATCTTTTTAGCCTGACTTTGCTGACTTTGCATTATTTGTAACATAAGTTGGGGCATCTTTGTTTTGATGGTTTTACATTTCTTTTTCCCATGTGAATATATCACTGCTTCAGTAATTGAAAATCATCTACTATCTAATATCCAATATTAAACATTAACCTGAGATAAAAGGAGATTAGTTAACTTATAAGGAGATATTTGGGAGTCAGACATGAGTTCTTCCAAATAATTTCCAAAAGGAATGTGGCCCATGGGGCTCCTCAATAGTTAATTATATCTTATTTTGCAATATGCATTGTAAATATTTAAATACTTTATATATATCACATATGTATGTGTGTATATGCTATGTGTGAGTGTCTGTGTATATATATGCACATGTACATACATATATACTCACATATACATATTAACATATATATACGCTATGTGTGCGTGTGTGTATATGTGTATACGCTATGTGTGAGTGTGTATATGTATGTATATATACACATATATGCACATATATATTCATATATACATATAAACATGTGTGTGTGTGTGTGTGTGTGTGTGTGTGTGTGTGTGTGTGTGTGTGTATCCGGGAGGAACTCAAATCACCCTATGAGAAAGATACCTGCACATGCATGTTTATTGCAGCATTATTCACAATAACAAAAAAATGGAACCAATCTTGCTGCCCATCGAAAGAGGACTGGATAAAAAAATGTGGTACATATACATGATGGAACAGTTCTCGGCCATAAAGAAGAACAAAACTATGAATTTCGCAGCAACTTGAATGGACTTAGAGTCTATAATACTGAGTGATCTATGACAGAAACAAAGAACTGAGTGACACGTTTTCACTCAAAAGGGAGAGAGGGAGAAATTCTGTATTCTCATGGCAAAAACAAGAACCCATAAACAAATACATCTGTAACTTCAGTATTCTATACTATAGACACAATATCGGTGACTGGGAAAATATTGATAAGGACATATTTTGTGTGTGCCATTTTTTACAAGACCCAGACTATTATGCCAGATAGTATTTTGGATTTTATCATAAATTTTTTTAAAAAAAATAAAGCATTGCAAGTGACTAAAACATTGCATGAAAAAAATCTAGATTGTATATGATTGGAAGTGAAAAACTTAAAATTTATTGGTTTTGAATTTATTTTTCATAAAATTAAACTCTTAAAGTTTTGCTATTATGCTACGGAAATGTATTCATACAGAAGTGGTTTGTTGAATATATCTTTTAAAACCCTCATGTACAAATAACCAACTTTTAGGTCTTTGATCCATTTAGAGCTGATTTTTGTGTATGGTAATAGATAGGGGTCCTGCTTCAATCTTCTGCATGTGGTCAGCCAGTTTTCCCAGCACCATTTACCCAATAGGTTCTCCTCTCCCCAATGGTTGGTGTTGGAGGCTTTGTCAAAGAAAAGTTGGTTGGGAAATTGAAGTTTTGCTTCTGGAATCTCTATCCTGTCCAATTGGTCTATATACCTGTTTTTGTACCAATACCAGGCTATTTTGATTATTGTAGCTTTATAATAAAGTTTAAAATCTGGGAGTGTGAAACCTCCCGTTTTTTTTTTTTTGTTTTTTTTTTTTGCTGAGGATTAGAAAATGCAGGAGGCACCTTTTTGGAATTTGGAACTGGCAACCGATTCCTGATCAAAACCCTAAGTGCCCATGCCACAAGAGATAAGATAGACAAATGAACGTCATCAAACTGAAAAGCTACTGCAAAGTGAAAGAAACCATCAAGAAATCAGGGAGACAGTCCACAGACTGGGAAAAAACATTTGCCAGCTAAATATCTGACAAAGGCTTAACATCTAGGATCTACAAAGAACTCAAAAATGCCGAAAACAAAAAACAAACAACCCCATTACAAAGTGGGCCAAAGATATGAATAGACACTTCTCAGGAGAAGACATACAAGCAGTCAGCAGATTCATGAAAAAATGCTCAGCCTCACTACTCATCAAAGAAATGCATATTAAAACCGCATTGCAATACCACCTAACTCCAGACAGGATGGCCACCATAATAACTCAAAAAACCACTGGTGCTGGAGAGGATGTGGAGAAAAGGGAACACTTCTACACTGTTGGTGAGAGTGCAAACTAGTACAACCTCTGTGGAAAACAGTGTGGTGAATCCTAAAAGATCTAAAAATTGACCTTTCATGTGACCCCTCAACCCCTCTCCTGGGAATATACTGGGAGGAACTCAAATCACCCTATGAAAAAGATACCTGCACATGCATGTTTATTGCAGCATTATCCACAATAACAAAAACATAGAACCGATCCTGCTGCCCATCAAAAGAGGACTGGCTAAAAAAATGTGGTACATACACACGATGGAATATTTCTCAGCCATAAAGAGCAAAACTACAAACTTTGCAGCAACTTGAATGGACTTACAGTCCATAACACTGAGTGATCTATCACAGCAACAAAGAACTATCACATACTTTCACTCATAAGCAGACCTTGAACAATTATCTTAATACTATAAGAAAGGGATTGGCAATAGTGGGAAACTTCCAGGGGAGGGGGACACACCTCATCAACAAGGCTACCTCCATAATGAACATCTGTATGCCTAACCCTGAATTGTACCCCACATCTTTAAAATAAAAAAATTAAAAAAAGTATAGCCAAGTTTTTCTCTTCATGGAAATATTCAAATTCATTATTTGGAATTCTCTTATGATATAGGTAGTAAATTCACTTAACAAGAATAAAGCATATTTCACTGAACTTGTATACTACGTGACCATAATATTAATTATAGCAAAATGAAACAAAATAGAGTATTTCATAAACATTACTGTAACTACTAAATCCATTTCAAATAAAAATGAAAATGAAAAATCTCTTTAGTAAATTACACTAATATTTACAGTGTTTTGCAATATTTCAACTGGCAGTTATTCCAATTAATTTTTTATGGTATAACCAGATAAACTCATATAACTTTTTAAATTTTTCTAAATTTGTTTCTATAGACACTTAAAATGCATATATTTAAGGAGGATTGCAAGTTCGTTATAAATCATGGAAAATGTGAGATTAAATTAGATAACTATTTTTTCAGACTTTTAATTTTTGCTTTCCCCTTTTGTTCCCCACATTCTGAAATATATACTGGGCCTTCAGTCAATGAGACTTAGGAGGGATTTCTTAGGTGACAAAATGTCTACACATTAGCTTTAATTTTATCTCTAGTGCTCGCTGGTCTCCAGAACAAATAATAACTCCTCTGGAGATGCCAACCATATGAACAGAAAGCCCCTCTAAATTATAGTACATACACAATTTTTAATGACTATATGGACAATTAGAAACACATCACATTAGAGAATGACAAATATGTTTAGACTAGTTAACAGAATTTCTCATTTTGTAACTGCAGTGGTTGTTCAGATGGTAACAACTGCTCCAACCACATGCAATGTTTACATTTGACCTAGATATTACATGTTCAGTACTGCAAGGATTTTTGTGCAGGTATTTCTGCGATTGCTATTTGCTGACATCAAATAGTCAGCTAATGTGAAAACAGCAATTTTGGCCTTCTGCCTCTATGGAATGTAAATGTTTTCCAACTTACAGACAAGATGGTGAGATGGTAACATAAGGCACAGTAGTCACAACTCCTGGCAGTGGGCTTGCGACTAGTGGTGATACCCACCTTGATTCCTATTGCCCCGAGGAGAGCCCAGGATGCCAAATGGACATATAGGATGCTCAGTGACAGGTGCAGAAACATCTGGAAGCTTCACTAAGATGTTCTCTTTCACTTTGGATGTTTTGGCTTTATGTAGATGCTTCTATTCAATGTATTCATCAAAGCTGTACTTTCTTGCCTGTAATCTCTAGAGATTTCTCGAGAATATGTTACATTTTGTGGAATATTGGTTATTATTCCTGCTGCTTTTTCAGGATTATACTTTTTTTCCATAAAAATATGTCTATATTTCAAGTAGAGAGCTCCAATGAGATACACTAGTATCAATTGGAAGATTCATATAAAGTCAGAAGAAGATAGATTGGTTTTTGTTAACAAAAAAGAACCAACTGATGAGTTCTTCAAGAATTGTGATCCTCTCAAGAGAAAGTAAAAGTGTCATATTTCTAAACAGTTTGAATTAACAGGAATTTCAAGCATGCCAATTTAGATGAAAATATATTGCTGGGTCATTGGCTGTGCCAATCTATACATTTTGCTATCATCTAATTTATGTTTTAGAAGAACATTATTTCAGTAACATTTCTTTAAAGTTTTCATGTTTATTAAGGTTCTACAAATAATTTGCAAAAAAAATCTAAAATGGAAGTTGATGAAGAATATAATTTTGTAATAAGAAAAGAATGTTTGTACAAGATTTAGTATTGAGAACACATACAATGGTAAGCAACACTGCTTTTCTAAGCCAGTGTGGTGCTTGTATGGAAAAGACTTACATAACAGTGTATGTTGATTGACTGTGCATTCATTTATTAACATGAATCTGTTTGTAAGTGAATAGTCATCATTCAATTAATTATAATAATTATAATTCATTTAAATTATTTTATCAAATTTCTTATCTTTTCTTCTGATTGATCTATCACTATTATCTATGGTTATTCATATTATTTAAAACTGTATTCTATATTCCATGTAGTTTACACATTAATCTTATTTTTTATTGTTTCATAACCTACAATATGGCATGCTATGGATAGTATGCCTACGTTTTGCCAAATGTAGCTACACAACTTTGTTTGTGCAAGTGTAAGCCCAGTTTTCATAACCAATTTCTAGCATTTGATTACAATAGTTCCGCTTTTTAAATTGACCATTGATTTTAAGAGACATCAGTGAGTTAATGAATACTACTGAACTGAAACTAAACATCATAAAACCTATTGCTCATATCTAATGTGCCCACTAAGGAGTCAGTTTGCCACACACAATCCTGCATATGAAAGATGCCATCTCTCTGTAGTGAAGAACCTAAATTTCAGGGATTTATCAACAGAGACTATTTGGGGCACCCAATTAAGCAGTAAACTACAAAATTCATCTTTTGATTTCTGGTCAATAAAATAATATTTAAATATACTTTGCCACAAAAAAATCCCATTAGAGGAAATGGGTAAGCATATGAAAAACATTTAAAGCAGGAAATGAAGAAATAAAAATTCCTGGTACTTTTAGATTTAGTTGTATGAAGATGTGCGTGCAACTTTCTACTTTCTATGTTTTGAGCCTATTATTAGCTAATTTAACCACTCTTGCTAGAGAATATGTATTTTTGTTCCTGTTTCTAATTATTCCGTGCTTGCGACTTTCAGGAAAAATTATCACGTTAACCTCTCAGTTCTGTTCTTTCAGTTTTGTTAGAACTCTCCTCTTTTGCTTGCATTGAATCATTTTCATTCTAAAACGTGATTAAAAATCCAAGCAGAAATTCCTTCATAGGGTTTTTCTGTAGGTTTCTATTCATCTTCTAAAATTTTAAAAATCTTTTCTTCGTTCGTAATTTTCCTCCCCAGAAAAGGCCCTTTTACTATGCCATCAGTATTTAGCTCTTATCTGTTTACAGTTCCAGTCAGTAGGGCAAGCAGGACAATTACACATGGCTCCAAAACTAATAGATACATATAGTTTGCCCTAAAGCTTAAATCTTACTTGTTACTCTTCTATTTTTATAGCTTGTATATATTTAAGAAAAAGTTCAACAGTATTGTCATCAATACTTCATAAGTATGTAACTCAAGAACAGAAACGAAATAATGTAAGCACATTTGTTTATAATACACAGATGTGAATCAAAATACTGTTGTTCTTTAGAATTTGAAATGGAATAATGTCTGAAATATGTTGCTAAAAACAAAGCAAAAAAACCTAAAGCTTCTAGTAACCATTTTGTAGGAAAAAAGGGAAAGAAGAAAGATTGTAAAAAGAAGAAAAAGCAGAAGGAAGAGAGAGAGTTAGAAAAACAGTATAATGTAAGAATGCTAATGAACTATCAATGTTGTCAGCTATAAGACACTTACAATAATATCTAGTAGCTACTAGAACTGAGATCACATATTTTTCTGGTCTCCATTTCTGTGCTAGTTAAGTTATGAGTTATGTTTTCATGTGGACGGAAGGAAGAAGAAATTGTTCTTTTAAAAAATATTTTAAATAGGTTAGAGATTCTGGAAGCAAAGCCTCAATTTCTCAACTAACTAATCTTTGACAAAGCCTCCATAAACAACTACTGGGGAGAGAACCTATTCAGTAAATGGTTCAGGGAAAACTGACTGATCACATGCAGAAGATTGAAACAGGACCTCTACCTATCACAATACCCAAAAATTAACTCTAAATTGGTCAAACATCTAAATGTAAAACTTCAAACTATAAGAATCTTAGAAAACACAGGAGACACTCTTATGGAAATCAGAACTGGCAACCAATTCTTGATCAGAACCCTTAGTGCCCACATCATAGGAAATAAGATGAATAAGTGGGACCTCATCAAACTGAAGAGCTTCTGCAAAGCAAAAGAAATCAACAAGAGAGCAGGAAGATAGTCCACAGAATGGGAAAAATATTTGCCAACTGTATATCTGACAAAGGCAATCTACAAGGAACTCAAACGTGCCCAAAGGAAAAAAACAAACAGCCCAATTAAAAAGTGGGCAAAAGACATGAATAGACTCTTCTCAAAAGAAGATGTACAGGCAGCCAACAGACACATGAAAAAGTGCTCAGCCTCACTCATCATCAGAGAAATGCAAATCAAAACTACACTGAAATACCACCTAACCCCAGTAAGAATGACCACCATAAAATAAAACAAACAATAACAGATGCTGGTGAGGATGTGGAGAAAAAGCAACACTTCTACACTGCTGGTGGGAACTAGTGCAACCTCTCTGAAAGACAGTGTGGTGATTTCTGAAAGAACTAGAAATTTACCTTCCATAGGACCCAGAGTTTCCCCTGTTGGGAATGTACCCGGAGGAATACAAATCATTCTACAAAAAAGATACCAGCATACATATGTTTGTTGCAGCTCTATTCACAATAGCAAAAACATGGAACCAACTATGCTGTCTATCGAAGCTGGACTGGATTGAAAACATGTGGTATATATACACAATGGAGTATTATGCAGCCATAAAGAAGGACAAACATATGGACTTCACAGCGGCTTGGATGGATTTAGAGTCGATCATACTCAGTGATGTCACAGAAGCAAAGAACAGAGTACCATATGTTCTCACTCATAAGTGGAACTTGAGCAATTATTATACCATAAGAAAGGGATTGGCAGTAGTGGGAAACTGTCAGGGGAGGGAGGGGGTCGTATTGGCAGTTGAGGGAAACTGCTAGTCGAGGGAGGGGCTCACCTCATCAACAGGGTACCTGCATAATCAATGTTTGTATACCTAACCATGGTTTGTACCCCACATCCTTATAATTAAAAAATAGGCAAAGGAAAAGAAAAAAAAAAAGAAAGAAAGAAAGAAAGAAAGAAAGGGATTGGCAATAATGGGAAACTGTCAGGGAATGGGGGTGGAATTGGCAGTTGAGGGAAACTGCTAGGAGATGTAGGATTACCAGTGGGCTAGAGGTTACGTCATTGTTTTACGGGACAACTCTTTCTAGAGAGGGACAGATTAATGAATAACATTTACTACTACACGCTTTATACAAGTGTACACCTCATGAAAAAGGAAGAACTGAAATACATTTACTAATTAGACCCACATTTTTGTAAAGATGGTTACTGATGGGAGCTTTTCACTGCCACTAGGGGGCAATTGGTTGCTAGACATTTCATATTCTCCACTCCCTGTAAAGAAACCTCATAGATGCCACCCTGGAATTATTGATAGACAATGTGAATTTTGAAGGTGTAAAATCTGATGTCTGATATCAGTGTCAACCTTAAATACATTTCAATATTAGGCAGTTTTTAGAGTCAACAGAAATAGGGAAGCTAGCATCAGTTGCAACATTCTAGGAGATTGTTTTCTAGAGCAAGAGAGAGAAGATAATTTTGTCGTGGAGAAAAAGAAGACTTCATAAAAGTAAAATCTTTTGAAAGTGACTCTGTTTGAATTATTTTGAGTCATGCTTTAATTTTAAGTGCCCATAATACAGAGTCAGGAAAAGGCCTAAGGGTATTTTTATGGTAATATTTTTTCTTCATAAGGGATAGCACGAGTTGATCTACTTGTTTGATTTTAACACATTTCTGTATGAAACTGTGTTCTGGACAACCACAATACCTCAGCAGCCTCTGTGCAATTTTTACAAAAGAAAAGAAAAGGAAGTTTCACAATTTTAAGTACGGTTTTATTATGTCAGGTACTTTAGAAAACCCATGGAGTGTATTCAGCCTGCATCTGTATTTACTTGGCATTTAGCAGCAGCAGGCCTGTGGTGTCTTTTTACACCAAAACCCCAGCATCTCTAGGGCCATTGTTTATCTTGGCTAAGCCTTTAAAAGAAACTCCTTCCTTAAGATCTTAGAATTTCGCCACTATTATCAAAATCTCACTACCAATTCCCTAATCCTTAATTTCATGGTGACACAGCTTTCCTTGTAGGAAATCAACCGCTTTTCTTTTGAAAAAGAAAAAGAAGGAGAAAGATTCACATGCAAATGTGAACACAAACATACACGTGTCCAAAAAGGCATGTCACATACTTGCAAATTTTGTGTGCCTTCATTCATAGCACAATATTTGTAGTACATTTTGTACATTTATAGTGGCAACACCAATCTAAATAATTCATTTTTAATCATTTTGTTTTAATATGATCTTTTATGCAGTATAGAAATGCGTTTTCTGTTACCTCCAAAACAATTATCTATGAAACTAGTGTGGTCTGAGAGTTCTTATCTTTATTTATATGACCAAGCAAAATTGCCTATAAACATGATTTTAACTTTCTGTTAAATTATTTTTATTTACATATCAAAAAATACAGATGGGTAGTTTGACTAGAGGTAAATTTTGATAAACTGAGAGATAAATTGCTCATTATGGGGAATATATATGGAAAGTATGATTAAGTTTTTATCTATTTGAATTAACTTATTATACATTATACTTAAAATATTATATTAGAAATGTATTTAAAACACAAAGATTTTTTTTCTGTAGGAAAAGCAATCTGGGAAAACTTTGCTTGGGACTTGCTTACTAATTTCTTGGGGAGTAATTGTCTTAGACTGCAAGAGGATCCCGTCAGTTACTCTTGAGAGCACCAGAATCACTTATGCATAGATCATGTGACCTCACTTTGGATTTCTGAATGTAGAGTCTACCTAAGAGTGAAAACAAGATATATATAAAGTATTGGTCATCAATGCAGTATATGTGCATATTTTAAAAGTAAAATAAGTGAAATACCAAAGACAGATAGCCATTGTTTATTTTAGACAGTATATACTATTATACACCAACTTCTTTTATGCATGTATTATATGTTCAAATAATTTTTTTTAACAAATATCACACAGCATGTACAATTGCATTATGTGTAATAAAAAAGTTTCATGTAGAAAATTAAAAGAGCACTTTAATTCACTATGGGCTACAATTCACAAACCATGATGAAATTATTTGCAAAGTACCAAAATGTCATTATAAGGATCAAATAAAAATAATGTGTGAAGAATCTTTATAAACAGAAGTGTAGTGTAATCTTATCCTTAAACTCCTTGAAAGTAAAGCCATATCTAATTAATCTCTGAATACTTAGAACTTAATACAGATACTGGCATAAAAGCATATTTAGAAAAAAAACTTGTGGAAATAATATTGTGAGAATTTTTGTGAAGAGCTTATCAATTTTCTGAGACACAAACAATAACATTTTAAAATCCTGATCAAGCTCAGGATTTAAATATTTCAACAGGAAACTTCAGATTTGTGGATTTGTAAGTAACATGAGATTGACTAGGAACATTAAAATAGAAGTAACACCCTACATTTCCACTGGCATGTCAGAAATCTAAAACCCAGTAAGACCTTAGAAAGATATGATTACTTTTGAGATATAGTTAAGGTTAAGATATGGTTAAGAGGTATAAAAGTTAGTGATAATGACATTCTAACAAAATAAACTTCCACAAGAGACTGACAAACATCGATCTATTGGCTAAGTAAAGGACATGAGCAAGTTTTGAAGAATTGGCTATTTGTCTTTTCTTATGTTATTGTCTGGAACCTCCCAAAATTCAGTAAGAGAAGACATAGTAGGGTTGATTTTCTTGGGTGATAATTTGGGTTCAACAGATGTTTGTAGAAATAAAAACTTTTTAATAGTTGCTAAAACAAAATCATGGCTGTTAAACATATCTATAAATCAAAGAAAAGAAAGCAAATGAGTGTTTCAGAAAAGATTGTTAGACATGAGTTCAAGCTTTACATATTACAAATGATAACTACAGGAAAATATCAGGCAAAGAATCATTTCTATACATATTGGGAGATAAGATCCAGTGTAAAATAATTTTAACTAATCCTTGGTCCTCTAGAAGAGATAATCTCAATTTCACTATTCATGCTGGTAATCAATACTAGGTAGGGTGTTATTTTTCATGGCTATTTGCAATTTCACTTAAACCTTGTTGCTTGACCTTTCCTTTTCTTCCCCTTAGTTATCATTATAATTTACGTATTAGACTTGGAATAGATTTAACTTCATCCCTTTGCGAAGACAATTCAGAAGTCTTTGAATCTGAGTTCAATGTATTAAGTTTGAGAGTTGATTCTAGAACCTCTGGGGCATACATTGAATTCTATAGGTCACAGCTTTTGTTGTCCATAAAAACAGTAGCCACACAATCTTATGGATACAAATGTAATGTTTTCAAGATTTTCCTGCCAATAATGTCACTCTAGGAAAACTTTGGATTTCTTTAATACCAGTCATTGTTTCAAATTTAGCAAGTAAAATAAAGCAATGATCTTGTCTTGATTTTTTTTTTCTTTTTGAGTTGGAGTCTCACTGTCGCCCAGACTGGAGTGCAGTGACCGCTCCTGGCCACCGCAGCCTCGACCTGCTGGGCTCCGGCGATCCTTCCACCTCAGCCTTCCGAGTAGCCGGAATTACAGGCATGTGCTACCACGCCCGGCTGATATTTTTGATTTATTGCAGAGATGAGGTCTCGCCGCCCAGGTGAGTCTCGAACCTGCGGGCTCAGGCAATCCACTCACCTCAGCCTCCCAAAGGCGTGGGATTACAGGCTGAGCCACAGAACCCGGCTTTTTTCTTGACTTGTATATTACACACAACTTAAAAAATATTCAGCAAGAAGGTTTTTTTTTTTTTTTTTTTAAATTTTAAAAAGGCAGGACTGGCTTCAGTTATAGCCTTGATGATAAACATCAATTCAAGCTAGGTACACAGTGTGATTTGAGAAGAACTGAGCATATTAGACACTAGAATATGAAAATAACAAAAATTCAGCATAATTGAGGAACAGAGAAAAGTAAAAATAAATGTAAAGCTTGAAATGTCAGATGGTGACATACTAAATAAAGAAAACAAAACCAGCAAAGGGTCAGAAAGTACAAGGCTGGAAGATGAAGTTTTAAGTGTTTTGCTAAAAGGGGACTTAAAGAAAGCCTTCTGAAGACCTGAAGGAAATGAGACCACAAACACGCATTCACAGCAGAGGTTGTGGGGCAGATCTGTCCCCTTTCAAATGTTCATGGAACATCACTGGGGCCAGAAAAGTGGGCATGGAGTGAGTAGGAGGAGGTGTTGGAAACAAAGACTAAGAGTGGTTGTAAATGTTGGTCCATGTGTGTCTTGTTTGCCCCTGCAAGCAATTGGGTTTCTACTCTGAGTGTGGAGAGAAGTCATTAAAGGGTTTTGCAGAAAGAATTGGTATGGTTTGACTGAAGTGTTTCTCTTATTGACTCCAGGGGAGCGAGAATGGAATTATGGTACCCAATTAGGAAGTTATTGCAATAATCCAGACTTAGACCAGAGGGATAGCAAGGAAGGAAGAGTGAAGTGACTGACGTCTGTGTACATTTAGAAGACAGCTGTGCCAGCACATTGACTGTTGAAGGTAAAAGTGAAAAATATAAGGCACAACTCCAAAAGCACTGGCCTGAGCAATAAGAAAGGTAGACTTGCTATTTCTGAACTGAGGGTGAGGAGCTAGAGGTTGTAGAATGTGTGGGGATATAGGAGGTGTTTAAAAAGTCAGTGGGGGCATTAAATGTGCAATATGTTGTAACCATTCATGTGAGGGTCTAAGTCTAGTGTTAAGGGGAAAAAACTGGGCCAGAAGCTAATATTTTGAAGAGGTCAGTGTATAGATTGTATTTAAGTCCATGCAAAAGAATAAAATGACCAAAAAACTGAAACCCAGAAAAGATCCAAGGACTGAGATTGGGGAAATTTTAGAATGTTAAGGGTGGATAGATGCAATGGAGACTGAAAAGAAGTGGTCCGATATGTGGAAGGCAAGCCCTGTGTCTGGGTGCCAGGTGGAGGAGTGTCTTATCTTCCCTACAAGATCCCTTCTACGGGCTCCCAGATGTACTGCTCTGCCCACCCAGGTAAGCTGAGACTTTTTTTTTGAGTTGGAGTCTCACTCTGTCACCCAGACTGGAGTGCAGTGGCCGCTCCCTGCCACTGCAGCCTCGACCTGCTGGGCTCTAGCGATCCTTCCGCCTCAGCCTTCCAAGTAGCTGGAACTACAAACGTGCACTACCACACCCAGCTAATTTTTAATTTATTGTAGAGATGAGGTCTCGCCAAGTTGCCCAGGCGGGTCTCGAACCCGCGGGCTCAGGCATTCCACCTACCTCAGCCTCCCAAAGGCACGGGATTACAGGCTGAGCCACCGAGTTCAGAAACATCAGTACAGCATGCTATTCTGTGTAGAGAAGAAAAGTAGATATCACACGTTTCTATCAGATACTTTTTTTTCTTTTTTATGGTATCATCAAATCCTTTTCCTGAAATACTAGTAACAATTATGTAACAAATGACTGACTGACATTTGGAGTTACACTGTAAGAAGTAAATTGATATGATTACAACTATGGCTTCTCTGAATTTTTACTGTCATACAACCTTTATTGTTTGAAGGACTAGATTAGCAAGACTATGTTTTTACTCTCAGTTAATTAAAAAAAAACCACAATAAGGAAACTGCAAACCAGAGTAACTTTTGAACATAGGCATTTATAGCTTCTCTGCCTTTTGGCTGAAACTGGTTACAAGTGAACACATAAAGGTGCTTTGCATGGTGTTGGAGATATTCAGATAAAAGACATCTCTCAGGTTTTAGTTCTGTAATAAGAATGCATTTTAAACTATAATAAAATGGTAAAGCACAATTAAAAAGTGTAATAATGTCAGTGAAATGTATGTCTTATTGGTCATATTTCATAAAAGGGTGTTTTACATATTAAAATGCAACAAACACGGTCACAGAATATAATAGCAAATTCATGATAAAATGAATGTAAATATTTAATAAATATAAAAATAGTGCTTTTAGCAATTCAAGTTTGAAAATTAATGTAGAAAATACATCTTTTTGGTATAGTTTGGAATTTTTTTATCAGAATACCAATTTTTGTTATTGGTTCAATAATTTCACTTGTATAAATTTATAGAGAAGAATACAGATTTTGATATACTATAAACATACATATATGCATCCAGAAGTGCCATAAATGTGTACACATTTTAACTATTATGTTTACTTAAAATGTGTTAATCAAATGAATGCTAGTGCCACCATGTGATAGGCAGGATAGTCAAAGAAAATGGCAAAAGTACAACCAAGCAAATGTCATACTATAAAATGTTACTGTAATTTAATAAAATTTTGAAAAGTAATACATAGATAATATTTTTAAAAATGTGTAGACAGTTCATTACACCATGGTTGACAACAGAAGATACATAAATCAAAATATATAATGATATAATACCCAATCCATCAGCAAGAAATACTTATCTTAAACATATATGCATCCAAGAATCACTAGGTTTTATAAAACCACTACTAAGTAAACTAAGAGGACATTGACATTCATACAATCATAGTTGGAGAACTAAATACCCACTAACAGCTCTAGACAGATTATCAAGGCAGAAAAACCAACAAGGAGATCTGAAAACTTAACGCAGTGCTTAATCAAATGGATTTAATAGATATCTATAGAACACTCCACCCAACATCTACAGAGTATACATTCTACTTATAAGCATGTGAAACATATTGCAAGATAAATCACATTATCAGACATAACTCGTGTGAACAAACTTCAAAAGATCAAAATTATACCACGCATCTTCTTAGATCACAGTGAAGTAAAAATAAATATTGCCACCAACAAGATCCCCCTAAAATCACACAAAGATATAGACATTAAGCAACATTCTGCTAAATTACTTCTGGGTAAACACAGAAACCAAGACAGAAATAAAAATATCGCTGAAAACAAACAAAACAGAGACACATCTTATAAGAGTCTCTGGGATGCCATGAAAGCAGTGTTAAAGGAAAATTCATAATATTACACATCAAGAAAATGAAAGATCACAAGTAAACAGCCTAATGTCACTCCAAAGTGAATTGGAAAAGTAAGATCATTTAAATCCAAATTTCAGTAGAAAAATCCAGACCACTAAGATAAAATAACAATCACAGGATATAGAAGACAAAAATATCATAGAAAGGAGCAATAAGCCAAAAAACTTGTTTTTCAAAGAAAAATAAGATTTTTTTTGGACCCATGGCCAGACTGACTAAAAGAAAAGAAAGTGAGAGAAAGTCCAAATAAACAGAATTGGAAAAGAAAAATGTAGCCGGGCTCAGTGGCTCAGCCTGTAGTCCCGTGCCTTTGGGAGGCTGAGGTGAGTGGATTGCCTGAGCCCGCGGGTTTGAGACCCGCCTGGGCAGCGAGACCTCATCTCTACAATAAATAAAAAAATCAGCCAGGCGTGGTAGCACATGCCTGTAATTCCAGCTACTTGGAAGGCTGAGGTGGAAGGATCGCCGGAGCCCAGCAGGTGGAGGCTGCGGTGGCCGGGAGTGGCCACTGCACTCCAGTCTGGGTGACAGAGTGAGACTCAACTCCAAAAAAAAAGGAAAAAGAAAAATGCAAAGTTACAAGTTACCATGAAGAAATTTAAAAGATTATCAGAGATTACTAGGAATACATATGCAAATAACTAGAAAATCTAAAAGAAATATGGATGACTTTTTGACATCACATAACCTCCCAAAGTTGAAACAAGAAGAAATTAAAAACCTACACTGACCAATAACAACCCAGGGAATAGATTCAGTCATAAGAGGCCTCCCCATCAAAAAAGCTTAGGACCTGATGACTTCCCAGTTGAATTTTATAGAACATACAAGGAGGAACTGATGCCAACCCTGAAAGTATTCCAAGCAATCAAGAATGATGGAATTTCCCCAAATCTTTTATTTTATTTTTAATTTTTTTTCATTTTTATTTTTCATATATATTATTTTAAAGATGTGGGGTATAGTTCAGGATTAGATATACAAATGGACATTTTGCAGGTAAAGTTTAGACCTTCCTTTGGTCCCCACTTTGCCTGGTTTAAGATCAGGAATGTTTATTGATATTGTGCTTTCCCCCCACCACTGGCAGTACCCTGCTTTTGCCAATCTTTCTTACAGTAATATGGCAAAAGTTTAGGATCCACTTATGAGTGAGCACATATGGTACTCTGTTCTTGGTTTCAGTGTTAGATCACTGAGCATTACTGACTCTAAATTCATCCAATTTGCTACAAAGTCCATATGTTTGTCTTTCTTTATGACTGTAATATTCCATTGTGTATATGTACCACATTTTTAAATTCAGTCCAGTTTCAATGGGCACATTGTTTGTTCCATGTTTTTACTATTGTGAATAGTGCTGCAATAAACCATGCATGCTCAGGGAACTTTTTTTGTGTGTGTGTAGAATGCTTTGAGTTCCTCCATGTATATTCCCAGTAGAGGGATTGCTGGGTCATATGGAAGGGGAATGTCTAGTTCTTTTAGAAATCACCACACTGTTTTCCAAAGAGGTTGCACTAGTTTGCATTCCCACCAGCAGTGCAGAAGTGTTCCTTTTTCTCTGTATCCTTGCTAGCATCTGTTGTTTGTTTCATTAATGATGACCATTCTTACTGGGGTTAGGGGGTATCTCAATGTGATTTTGACTTGCATTTCTCTGATGATCAGTGAGGCTGAGCACTTTTTCATGTGTCTGTTGGCTGCCCGGATATCTTCTTTTGAGAAGTGTCTATTCTTGTCTTTTGTCCACTTTTTAATGAGGTTTTTTTCCCCCAGCTGTTTGCATTCCCACCAGTAGCGTAGAAGCCTTCCCTTTTCTCTGTATCCTTGCCAGCATCTGTTGTTGTTTGCTTTGTTTTACTTTATTTTTGGCTTTATTTCCTTTTTAAAATTTTATTTTAATGACAAGGGATACAATTCAGAATTATGTATACAAGTGGTCATTGCACAGATAAGGTTTGGGCCTTCCTTTGGTTCCCACTTTGCTTGGTTTGAAATCAGGTGTCATTATTGATGTTGTGTCTTCCCCTATCTTGGCAGCATTCTGCTACTGCCAATCCCTTTCTTATAGTATTAGGGTAAATGTTTAGGGTCCACTTATGAGTGAGAACATGTAGTACTCTGCTCTTTCTTTCTGTGATAAACCACTGAGTATGATAAACTCTAAATCCATCCAAGTTGCTACAAAGTCCATTTGTTCATCCTTCTTTATGGCTGCATTATATTCCATTGTGTATATGTACCACATCTTTTTATCCAGTCCTGTTTCAATAGGTAGCAAGTCGGTGCCATGATTTTGCTTGTGCAGGTATCTTTTTTGTAGAATGATTTGAATTCCTCTGGGTATGTTCCCAGAGGGGGAGTTCTGGTTCATATGGAAGGTCAATGTCTAGTTCTTTTAAAAATCACCACACTGTTTTCCAAAGAGATTGCACTAGTTTGCATTCCCATCAGCAGTGCAGGAGTGTTCCTTTTTCTCTGCATCCTTGCTAGCATCTGTTGTTTGTTTTATTAATGATGATCATTCTTACTGGGGTTAGGTGGTATCTCAATGTGATTTTGACTTGCATTTCTCTGATGATTAGTGAGGCTGAGCACTTTTTCATGTGTCTGTTGGTTGCTCGGATATCTTCTTTTGAGAAGTGTCTATTCTTGTCTTTTGTCCACTTTTTATTTTGTTTTTTTTTTGGTTTTTTTTGAGTTGGAATCTCACTCTGTCGCCCAGACTGGAGTGCAGTGGCCGCTCCCGGCCACCGCAGCCTCGACCTGCTGGGCTCCGGCGATCCTTCCGCCTCAGCCTTCCGAGTAGCCGGAATTACAGGCATGCGCTACCACGCCCGGCTGATTATTTGATTTATTGTAGAGATGAGGTCTCGCTGCTCAGGCGGGTCTCAAACCCGCGGGCTCAGGCAATCCACTCACCTCAGCCTCCCAAAGGCGCGGGATTACAGACTGAGCCACTGAGCTCGGCTTTTTGTCCACTTTTTAATGAGTTTTTTTCCTCCTTTCCATGTTGAGTTCCTTGTAGATCCTGGATGTTTGGCCTTTGTCTTATAGTTGACAAATAGATTTTCTCATTGTGTGGGTTGTCTCCCTGCTCTCGATAGTTTATTGTGTTTTGCAGAAGCTTTTCAGTTTAATGAGGTCCCACTTGTCTATGTTATCTTTTACGACATGGATAGTTGGAATTGGTTGCCTACTCCCATTTCTGTAAGGGTATCTCCTGTATTTTCTAAGATTCTTATAGTTTGATGTTTTATATTTAAATCTTTAATCCATTTAATGCTGTCCTTTGTGAATAGTGATAGGTAGGGATCCCGTTTCAATCTTCTGTATGTGATCAACCAGTTTTCCCAGCATCATTTACTAAATAGGTTCTCCTCTCCCCAGTGGTTGTTAGTGGAGACTTTGTCAAAGATGAGCTGGCTAAGAAATTGAGGTTTTGCTTTCAAAATCTCAATCCTGTTCCATTGGTCCATATGCCTGTTCATGTACCAATACCAGGCTGTTTTGATTATTGTAGCCTTATAGTAATGTCTAAAGTCTGGAAGTGTGAGATCTCCCACTTTGTTTCTTTTGTTAAGGATTGATTTTGCTATTTGCTGTTATTTATGTTTCCATATGAATTTCTGTATTGCTATTTCCAGGTCTGAAAAGAATTATGCTGGTAATTTAATGGGTATTGCGTTGAATCTGTAGATTTCCTTTGGTAGGATGTACATCTTAATGTTTATTCTTCCTATCCATGAGCATGAAAAACTTTTTCATTTATTTGCATCTTCTTGGATTTCTTTGAGCAGTGTTTTGTAGGTTTCGTTGTAAAGGTTTTTCACTTCTCTGGCTGGGAAAATGCCGAGGTATTTCATTTTTGTTTGTGGCTATTGTGAATGGGATTATGCTTTTTATTTGGTTCGCTGCCTGTTTGTTGTTGGTGTATAAGAATGTGACTGTCTTTTGCACATGTATTTTGCACTCCAGCTTGCCAAAGTCCTTTATCAGTGGAAGGAGGTTTTTGACAGATTCTCTTGAATTTTCAAGGAATAAGATCATGTCATCAACAAGAGGGATAACTTACCTTCTTCTTTTCCTATATAGATGCCCCTGATTTCCTTCTCTTATCTAATTGCCATTGCTAGGACTTCCAACACAGTTTTTATAGGAGAAGTGAGAGTGGGCATCCTTACTCTTGTCCTGGTTTTCAGGGGAAAACTTTCCAGTTTCTGTCCATTTAGCAATATGCTGACTGTGGGTTTATTGTAGATGACACTATTTTGAACTATATTACTTCTATGCCTAGGTGTTTATGGATTTTTTATCAAGAAAGGATTCTGAATTTTATCAAAGGCTTTTTCTGCATCTAATGATATAATCATGTGGCTCTTTTTTTTATATATCTGTTGTTGTATTTAATTACATTTAGTCTTGCTGATGTTGGACTAGCACTGCATCCTGTTTATGACGCGTACTTAATCACAGTGGATGATTTAGAGATGTGTTGCTGGATCTGATTTGCTAGAATCTTGTTGAAAACTTTTGCATCCATGTTCATTAGGGATATTGACCGGTAGTTCTCTTGTTTTGTTGATCTCTACCTGGCTTGGCTATCAGTTTGATGTCAGCTTCATCAGATGATTCAGGGAGAATTCCATCTTTCTCTATTGCCTGGAATACTTTTGATAGGATGGGTATTAACTCCTTCTTGTATGTTTTGTAGAATTCTGCTGGAAAGTCATCTGGCCCAGGGCTTTTTTTTTTTTTTGGTAGACAGTTTTCGTATGATGGGGTCAATTTCCTGGGTTGTTATTAATCTATTTAGTGTCTCAATGTCTTCTTGTTTCAACCTTGGGAGGTTGTGTGATGTCAGACAGTCCTTCATGTCCTTTAGGTTACCAAGTTTGTTTCCATACAGGAGGAGTGCATAATAGTCTCTGAAATCTTTTGTATTTCTTTGGGGTCAGTTGCGATTTGACCTTTGGCATTTCTAATTGTGTTTATTTGGGCTTTTTCTTGGTCAGTCTGGCTAGGGGGTCCATCAATCTTGTTTTTTCCTTCAAAAAATGAGCTTTTTGTTGTTGTTTTTTTTTAATGATATTTTTGTATTCTGTGTTCCGTATTTGAGTTTTTACTTTGGTGACTTGGATTCTTCTGCTAAAATTAGAGTTTTGGTGGTCTTGACTTTCCAGCACTTGCGATTTTTTCCATTTTGTTCATAGATATATAAATTCCTCTCTTAGAACAGTTTTCATGGTATCCCAGAGGTTTTGGTAAGATATTTCTTCATTTTCCTTTGTTTCCAGGAATCTTTTAATTTATGTTTTGATTTTTGTTGACCCAGTAATTGTTCAGCTTTCTTCTGCTTGATTAATTCTGCTTTCCTTGCAGATCATCTTGTTATTTATTTTTTGGATGAAACTTTTTATGGCCAAAATCTCTTACAAATTATTTCAGTGTTGCAGCTTCCCTTTCTAGAGTCTTTTTTTTAATTAAACATATTTTTTATTTTAAAATTGTGGAGTACAGTTAAGGGTTAGGTATGCAAATATGCATCGTTCAGGTACCCTTGTTGATAAGGGGTACCCCCCACCCCCAGACAGATATTGACTACCGTTAATTCCACCTCCCTTTTCCCTCCCTGCCCCCCCACAGTTTCCCACCACTATCAATCCTTTTATTATAGCATTACAATAGATGTTCAAGGTCCCCTTATGAGTGAGAACATGTGATACTCAGATCTTTGTTTCTGTGAGCGATCACTCAGTATTATAGACTCTAGTTCCATTCAGGTTGCTGCGAAATTCATGATTTTGTTCTTTTTTATGGCTTCGTAGTATTCGATCATGTATATGTACCACATTTCTTTAATCCAGTCCTCTTTTGATGGACAGCATGTCGTGCTATTGTGAACAATGCTGTGATAAACATACATGTGCTGGTATCTTTTTTATAGAGTGATTAGAGTTCTTCAGGGTATATTCCCAGTAGGGGGATTGCGGGGTCATATGGGAGGTGAATATTTAGAGTTTTTAGGAATTGCCACACTGCTTTCCACAGAGGTTGCACTGGTTTACAGTCCCACCAACAGTGTAGAAGTGTTCCCTTTTCACCACATCCTCTCCAGCATCTGTTATTTTTTGAGTTACTGATGATGGCCACTCTGACTGGAGTTAGGTGGTATCTCAGTGTAGTTTTAATTTGCATCTCCTTGATGATTAGTGAGGTTGAACATTTCTTCATGTGTCTGTTTACTGCTCGTATATCTTCTTTTGAGAAGTGTCTGTTCATATCTTTTACCCACTTTGTATTGGGGCTGTTTGTTTTTTCTTTTCAGTACATTTCAGTTCCTTGCAGATCTGAGATGTTAGACCTTTGTCAGACGTGGAGTTGGCAAATACTTTTTCCCAGTCTTTGGGCTGTCTCCCTGCTCTCTTGATGGTTTCTTTGGCTTTGCAGAAGCTTGTCAGTCTAATGAGATCCCACTTGTCTATCTTATCTCTTATGGCCGGTGGGTTTCGGGTTTTCTTTAGGAATTGGATGCCAGTTCCAATTTCCATAGGGTGTGTCCTGCATTTTTATAAGGTTCTTATGGTTTGAGGTTTTGCACTTAGGTCTCTGATTCATTTAGAGTTAATTTTTGTGTATGGGAATAGATAAGGGTCGTGTTTGAATCTTCTGCATATGATCAGCCAGTTTTCCCAGCACCATTTACTGAATAGGTTCTCCTCTCCCCAGTGGTAGGTGGTGGAGGCGTTGTCAAAGATGAGTTGGTTGAGAAAATGAGGTTTTGTTTCTGGAATGCCAATTCTATTCCATGGGTCTATAAGCCTATTCCTGTACCAATACCAAGCTGTTTTGATTATTGTAGCTTTATAATAAAGTTTGAAGTCTGGTAATGTGATACCTCCTGCTTTGTTTTTGTTTTTTGTTGCGAATTGTCCTAGCTATTCTTGGTCATTTGTGTTTCCGTATGAATTCCTGTATTGTTTTTTTCTAGCTCTGAGAAGAATGTTGCTGGTAATTTGGTGGGTATTGCATTAAATCCAAGCCAGGTAAGATGGACATCTTCACAATGTTGATTCTTCCAATCCATGAGCAAGGGATATTTTTCCAGTTGTTTGTGTCATCTTTGATTTCTTTGAGCAGTGTTTTGCAGTTTTCATTGTAAAGGTCTTTCACATCTCTGGTTAGGAAGATGCCATGGTATTTCATTTTTTGTGTGTCTATTGTGAATGGGATTGTGCTTTTAATTTGGGTTTCTATTTGTTTATTATTGGTGTAAAGAAATGCGATTGTCTTTTGCACATTTATTTTATACCCTGAAACTTTGCTAAAGTCCTTTATTAGTGCAAGGAGGCTTTTGACAGATTCTCTTGGGTTTTCAAGGTACACAATCATGTCAACTGCAAAGAGAGATAACTTGACTTCCTCTTTTCCTTTTTGGATACCCCTGTTCATCTTCTCTCTTCTGAATGTTCTAGCCAGGACTCCCAATACTATATTGAACAGGAGGGGAGAGAGTGGGCATCCTTGTCTTGTTCCAGTTTTCAGGGAAATGGTTCCAATTTTTGTCTATTAAGGAGTATGCTAGCTGTGGGTTTCTCGTAGATGATTGTTACTATTTTGAGGTATGTTCCATGTAAGCCTAGATGTTCGAGGGTTTTTATCAAGAAGGGGTGCTGAATTTTATTGAAAGCTTTTTCTGCATCTAATAATATAATCATGTGTTTTTTGTTTGATGTCTGTTGATGTATTAATTGCATTTATTGTCTTGTGAATTTTGAACCAGTCTTGAATCCCAGGGATGAAGCCTACTTGGTCATGATGGATGATTTTTGAGATATGTTGTTGAATCTGGTTTGCTAGGCTCTTGCTGAGAATTTTGGCATCTATGTTCATCAAAGATATTGGCCTGTAGTTCTGTTTCTTTGTTGGGTCTTTACCTGGCTTGGATATCAATGTGATGTTAGCTTCATAAAATGATTTGGTGAGGGTTCCATCTTTCTCAATCACCTGGAATACTTTCAGTAGGATGATATCAGTTGCTCCTTAAATGTCTTCTAGAATTCTGCTGGAAAGCCATCTGGCCCAGGATTTTTCTTTGTAGGTAGTTTTCTTATTACATAGTCAATTTCCTTGATTATTATTGGTCTATTTAGGGTTTTGATTTCTTCTTGTTTCAACCTAGGCAGGTTGTGTGATGTCAGAAGGTCTTCCATTTTCTTAAGGTTTTCAAGTTTGTTTCCATACAAGTGTACATGGTCGTCTCTAATGATCTTTTGTATTTCTTCAGGGTCAGATGTGACTTCATCTTTTGTGTTTCTGATTGTATTTATTTGGGCTTTTTATCTTTTTTTCTTGGCCAGTCTAGCTAGGGGACTATCGATCTTGTTCATCCTTTCAAAGAATCAGCTTTTTGTTTCATTGATTTTTTGTATTATCTTTTTGTCTTCTATGTCTCAGATTTGGTCTTTTATTTTGGTGATCTGGATTCTTCTGCTGAAGTTAGGGTTTTGGTGGTCTTGTTTTTCCAGCTTCCTAAGGTGACTTGTTAGGCTGTTAATTTGTGATCCTTCCATTTTCTTCATGTACATTTGTAGAGATATGAATTCCCTTCTTACTTCAGCTTTCATGGTATCTCTGAGACTTTAGTAAGATATTTCTTAATTTTCATTTGTTTTCAGATATATTTATCTCTGTTTTGATTTCATAATTGACCCAGGAGTTGTTTAGCATCATACTATTTAGTGTCCATGTCTTTGTGGGTTGGGGGAAACTTGTTGGTGTTGATATTTATTTTTATTCCACTCTGATCTGAGAAGGTGCAGGACAAAATTTCGATCTTTTAAAATTTGTTTATGTTTGATTTATGGCCAAGTATGTGGTCGATCTTAGAGTACATTCCATGCGGTGATGAGTGGAATGTATATTCTATGGTCATTGGGTGGAGTGTTCTGTAGGTATCAATTAAGTTCATTTGGCCAAGAGTCAAATTGAGGTTCTGATCTTGTTGCAGATTTTTTGTCCTGATGATCTGTCTAGGGTTGTGAGTGGGGTATTAAAGTCCCCAGCTATGATAGTGTTAGAGTCAATATCTTTTTTGAGTTTTCCTAGAAGCTGCTTCATGAAAGTTGGATCATCCACCATGACCAGGTGGGCTGCATTCCCTGGATGCAGAACGATACACATTCACATGGCCATAAACATTCACATGAACAGATCAAAACCAAAAACCACATAATTCTCTCATTAGATGCAGAAAACACATTCAAAAAAATACAGAATCCCTTCTTGATAACAACACAAGCATTCAGGCATAGAAGGAAATTTCCTCAAAACAATGTGAACCATCTATGATAAATATACCACCAACATTTTTTTTCAATGTGCAGAAGCTGGAAGCATTCCCCTTAATAACTGGAACAAGACAAGGATGCCCACTCTCACCCCTCCTATTCAGCATAATGCTGGAAGTTTTAGTCAGTGCAACCAGTAAGAGAAGGAAATCAGAGTATCCAAACAGAAAAAGGAGAAGTTAAGCTATCCCTCTTTGTAGACTATATGATTCTATATTTAAAAAACCCTAGGGAGTCTCAAAAATTTTCTTGTCAAAAACTTTGATGAAGTCTTGGGTTACTAAGTCATTGTGCAGGAGACAGTTGCATGTCTTTACACCAGCAATAAGCAGGCAGAAAACTAACTAAAATACACAGTCCCTTTCACAATAGCCACAAAAAAATTGAAATACCTTGACATCTATGTTGCTCAAATAAATCAAGGATGACATAACCAAATGGAAAAATTACCCATGCTCATGGATTGGAAGAATCAATATTGTCAAGATGTCCATCCTACCCAAGACAATCTACAGATTCAATGCAATGCCCCACAAATTACCAACATCATTTGTCAAAGCCCTGGAAATGACAATACAAAAATTCATATGGAAGAAAAAAAATGAATAGCCAAAACAATCATCAGCAAAAGAAAAACAAAGCAGGATGTATCACACTCCAAACTATAAACTTTACTACAAGGTTACAGTAACCAAGATGGCATGGTATTGTTACAGAAATAAGCACATAGACTAATGAAACAGGATAGGGATTCTGGAAGCAAAAACATGGTCTCTCAACCAACTAATCTTCAACAAAACCACCAATAACAATCATTTCGGAAAGGAGCCCATATATAGCAAATTGTGCTGGAAAAACTGACTGGTCACATGCAGAATAATGAAACTAGACCCCTCCCTATCACTGTATACAACTGGATCAAAGACTTAAATGTAAAACCCCAAATTATAAGACTCTTAGAAGAAAACCTAGGAAAAATAAATAAAAATAAATTAGTTAAAAATACATTTACTGCATGGTTTAACTGTGAAAAAAGCTGCTAATTATAGAAGTAAGAAAACATTATAATTTTGTGATAAAAAATTGACTTAAAGTTGAAAAAAATAAAATTGACTTCTGACTAATAACGTAATAGTCAAGCAGCCATAATCGCTTTGAACCTTATCTTCTTCGAAATGTTATAATTTTTGAGTATTACGTCATGTAAGAGAGTTACATCTTAATAACTATAATTTGCAATAAGTTTAGAATGTGTCAAGTTGAATGCGTCTCTGAAACAATTCTGTCACAGTGTTGTTTTCTTTTTAAATAATCACAGAGTATATGGTTCCATCAATCTAATCAAAATGCATATCATGAGTGGTCTTATCTGATGAAATAAGGAAACAATTTATAATATAGAAATAATTTGCAACTTCAGTAGATGAATTTTCTGTTTAAAAATGTGTGTGCCTATTAAAATTAGAACATATATTAATAGAATTTGTACTAAATAATCTACTTTATTTTAACATCCTAAATATAATGCATTAATCTTTATCCTTAAACAAGTTTTTTAAAACTTAACTTTTATAGATAATTTATAGCAAAGAAAATAAAACATCTGCTTATTTCAATATTATGCTGCTTAAAATAAGGTAAATATCTTTTAAAATTAATTACAAATTAGAATCTTGAGTTTAGAATATGACATTAGCAAGTTCATCCAAAGGGAATCTGTTTAGTTAAATTTCTGCTTCATCAGTCATGAACGACCTTGATAAAATAAGCTTGTTTAGTGGAAATTATAGTTTGAAAAGAAAACAGTTTTGGCTCTGTAAAATCATTTCAGGCAGTTGGTAGGAAATGCCATATGAGAAGAAAAAACATCTAAGAGGCTTGGCTTTCCTAATTCTTTCTCATTCATTAACTGGTCAACAGAACTGGTTCTAGAAATGTGGAAATGGTATTACCTGGTACAAAGTAGTTATTTGAAAAATATTTGTGGTGTACATAAGTGCGTAAATTACTGAGTGAATATAGAAAGAAAATCATCTTTAGGAGGCCTAGCACAATCATCTTTATATAGTCTTTTAAAACACAGAATGAGAATGATAAAAATTATTCCAGGCAGAGTATTTATTACCCTAGAACATCTGCTCTCTCTTTGCTCTACTTTCATCACTTTCTGCCTCACTTTAAGGTTTTGAATTCAAAAGGAATTAGAAATTTGTGCAAATTTACTTTTCTCTAAAATACAGAAAAAAATGCTTTCCTGTAATTAAAAATTATTTTAAAAATTACTTAACACTCTGGCTAACTTCTTAGAATATAGATAGCACTTTTTTATGTTTCATGAAAGAATATTCAAGACCAGTTTAGACCTCTAAAACTAAAAAAGCTTGTTGAAAGAAGAAATTACTACATTGCTGAGGTTTCAATTAAACTAAGCATGTACGTGTTTTGAATGATAGCATAAATACATTTTCAAGAAAGAAAAGAAAGAAAAAACATCACTAAACAAAATAGCAATTATAATTAATAATAATTATTTCTTATAAATGTTAAGAAGAAGACAAAATTTTTAAAGAGAATAACAGAAATAATTGAAGAGAGTTAATATTTCCTATAATGTCAGGGAAAAAAATGTTTAAGGAGTTGATATACAAGCAGATACCTGAATAATGAGGAATAAGCCATAAGCAAACCAAAGGGAAAAGCTTTCCAGGTGGAAGGACAGCAAGGGTAATGACTCTCAAGTATGTACAAGGCTGATATGCCTGAAGAACTCTCTTGAAGCTAGAATTCTTGATGTAGTTTAGGTTCCCTCAGTTGTAACCTGTAAAAGTGGAAAAATAGAAATTGTGCAAAGACTATGTTTCATCTCTGCTAGAAGGCAAATCGTGGGGGTTCAACAACACTTGCATGGTCTCTCCTCACCATGACAGGAATCCACCAGCTTTGTGAAGGCAAGATGCCTTTGTAAGGGAGAAATCATTACTTGTAGCAACAGCTTTGTGACCCTTAAGATGTCAGCTATAGAAGAAATGTCCCTGTTTTTAAAAGACCTGACATTTTTCTGGAGATCTCCATTTATTTCATGAGCACCTAATTACTTGCATTACAGTTCTTCCTGCTTGAATTTTCTAAGTCATTACTCTTACTAGACTTTGAACTAAAGTGAATCATTGTAATCTATTTCAGTGTTGTGAACAGAAAGAACTAAGAACTGACTCAGATATAATAATTTGTAATGAAGTGCTCTTTTAAATACTATTGAATATGACAAGTCCTTTCAGAGTACTGACTTCTATGATCTTACTGCCTATTTTAATTTTAAGACGAAGTTCTCATTTATTAGTTCATTTTACACCCAGATTTCCTTAAAAAAAAACCTTTGGATTACTTCAGTTTTTGTTTTGATTTTTATAAATGACAATTTAAAATTAACAGTAGAAAAAATATAAAATCCAATGTAATACTATAAGAAAATGACTGACGGTACTGGAAAACTATGGGGGGTGAGGGGGATGGGATTAACAGTAGCAAATATCTGTCTGGGGAAGGGGAAACACCTCTTATCAACAGGGTGCCTGAATGAAACGTAATTGTGCACCTAACCCTTAACTGTACCCCACAAAACCATAATAAAAAATATTGATTTAATAAAAAAATAAAAAATTATATGGTTCAAAATTTAGAAAGTATAAAAAGTTATTCAATAAAAATTCTTCCCTTTGATTTTATTCTTTAGCTACCCAATCCCCCTAGAGTCAAATAAAGTTGTGTGTTTCTAGAGATATTTTATATATATACAAAATGTCTCCTTCCCTCCCTTCCCTTCCTCTCATCCAAGAATTTTTGTCCCTTTTAATAAATTGTGTCATTCCACTGTAAAAAAAAAAAGAGAGAGAGAAAGGCCTATCATTTAAGTACATTATTCATGTATTTAGATAAAAGTAACACAATCATTTTGTTAGAAAATTCAAATACATTTATAAAATTAAAAATGAGATTCTTCCTTATCACTGACCATGTTCTATTATTCAAAAATAGCTTCTGAAAAACAGGGAGAATGCTGTATACACTATTCTGCAACTTGCTTTAATCACTTTATATCTCTGAGAATACTTTATGTCACCACATACAGATCTCCTTTTTTTGTAATGAATGCCTAGACGTTCATAGTTTATTTAGTTAATCAAGCTTTATTGATTGACATGTAGGTCATGTCATGTAGGTGGTTCCCAGTTGCTTGCTTTTGCAAATAAAATTCTCATACATTGACACCTACGTGTCAATCAGTAAGGCTTGATTAACTAAATAAATTTGGTTATATATTTGGCTATAATCAAATATATAATATAAATTTAAATATATATATATTTGGTTTTATATATATATATATATATATATATTTGGCTATAACTAAATTGCTAGCCAAAAGCAACCAACCAAATAGTACCAAATCCAAAAATATAAGGCTAAAACATAAAGATCACTCTTCCTCTAAATGATTGCCTCAAATTAGACTACCATAAACATTGTATGAGATTGTCTATTTCTAAACATTCTTATAGGCTCCAAGTATTATACAATTTTTAAGTCTTAATGTGAGAAAAATAATGTGTCTATTAGAAATAAATTTGTATATATTTATAAAGTGATTCTGCTGCATTCTAAGATACAATGATAATGTGATAGTTATCATAAGGAAAAAACATTTGTCCTATTATTTGACTTGAAAACAATTTGATTTTTTAAAAAAATAAAATTTCACTTACTTGAATCACTGAGAAACAAGCAATGACTATTTGGCAGACATTTTTCTCAAAACTGAAAGAAATTTCTTTCACTTAAAGAAAACAAGTTCAGGAAAAACAACTGCCAATGGTAAAAATAAAAATTTCAAGCAAAAATTTAAAATCTTGGAAAACTGCATTCTCAGCTAGAGATTGACAGCTTCCTGATATTTAAAGAGTTTTCCATTGAGATTGGTGGTGATCTTTAATGAATGTGATCTTTTTGATGGCATATAATGAAATAGGTCAATATTTGGAATATCTGCATAGTAATAAACTTTTTTCCCAAATGAATAACACATAATTACAAAGCCATGCACGAGTAAATGTTCCATTCAAAATGCAAGATGATTTCATGGATTTGAATGTAATAGATTATGGAAAATTCAGATTTTACTTGGCAACTAGACCTAAGTTCCAAACTTTACCTACATGCAGCCTATTTAAGTAGTAAATCTTCACTTGTACCCCCACAATGTTAAATTAAAATAATAAATAAATAAATGAAATCTGTTAAAAAACTGCTCTTTGTTGACTCTTGATGTACAACAAAAGAAGAATATACACAAATATCTGAAAAGGCTATTTAGCTACTACTCTCTTTTCCAACTATATATCTGTGGAAGGCTGTTTTATTTCTATATTCCTCAGCCCACACAACATGTTACATGCTTTAAATGCAGAAGCACAAGTGTGAATCCTGCATTCTAATCTTTCTTATTTGTCTGGTGGGGCTGCTGCTCTCTGCTTAGGCTGTTTTCCATCTCTGCTTTGGAAAATGCGATCAGGAGGATCTAAGCTAACTATACCTCTCATCTATGTGATGACTTCCTCTCTAGGATTGTAGTCCCCACACTGGTCACTGTCCAAGACTTGCAATGCAATTTTTAAAAATTTTCTCCAGCCCTCTTCATTGACTATGTTTATTGGATAAATATAATACCAATTATGACATGGAGTGAAATATTATCTATTTGCTTTTATTAATTTTAAAATAAATTTTGTCAAGAGAGAGGTTTGTTACATTATGTAATCAATTATTTTCTTTCTGAAGTTTGTATTTTATATTACTTTAAAAAGATGTCTTCTATAAGATAAATAAAACTCAAGTCTGATATTCATTCTCTTTCTCGCTCTTTCCACTCCTCTTTTTTTTTCTTTCTCCTCTGTCTTAAACATTTCCCCCCCAGTAATAACAAATACACACTATGTTGTAGCATACATTTGTAAAATTGGTGTTCCTTAAATATTTGGCAAAATTCTCTAGTGAAATCTTCTTGGCCAGAGGGCTTCATTCTCTGGAGCTCAATTAACTAAAAATTCAATTCTTTAATGGTTATAGAACTATGGAGATCATTTCAACTTGGATGAATTTTGGTGTTTGGAAACTTGGGGTGAATTGCTTCACTTTTTGTGGTTACTGAAATTATAAGGTTTTAGCATTATTTACCATCCTTCTACTGGCTAAAGGATCTGCATTATTATCCCCTATTTATTCCTGACATTAGTGATATGTGTCTTCTAACTTTTCAGTTTGTCAGTCCTGATAAACATTTGCTCATTTTGTGAACAAGCTACAAGTTTCATTAATTTTTTATTGTTTTCTATTTTTAGTTTGACGGCTCAATTTCTGTTTTTATCTTTGTTATTTCTTTCCTTATTGTTTTCAGTGTATCTTATTCCTTTATTTTTAGTTTTTTTTTGGGGGGGTAGCAGGTTTTTATATTGAGAACTTCCTTTGTTTTTAAAATATGCACTTAGGGCGATAAATTGCTCTGTCAGCACTGCTTTATGTTCGCCCAACGTATTTGGATATGTTGTGTTTTCATTTTCATCCAGTTTTATTTTCCTTTGTGATATATTTTATTGCACATGAATGATTTAAAAGTGTGTTTTTTAATGTCCATGTAGTTAGAGATTTTCTTGTATGCTTTCAGTTCAAAATTTTTTTTTTTTTTTTTTTTTTTGAGTTGGAGTCTCACTCTGTCTCCCAGACTGGAGTGTATTGGCAGCTCCCGGCCACCGCAGCCTCGACCTGCTGGGCTCCAGCGATCCTTCCGCCTCAGCCTTCCAAGTAGCTGGAACTACAGGAGCGCACTACCACACCTGGCTAATTTTTGATTTATTGTAGAGATGAGGTCTCGCCAAGTTGCCCAGGCAGGTCTCGAACCCGCGGGCTCAGGCATTCCACGCACCTCAGTCTCCCAAAGGTGCAGGATTGCAGGCTGAGCCACCGAGCCCGGCACTTCAAAATTTTTTAATTTAATTCTATTTTGGTCAGAGAACACTCTCTGTGTGGTTTCATTCTTTAAATTTGTTAATGTTTGTTTTATGGCCCAGCTGTGGTTCTTTTTGGTGAGTATTTCATGGAAACTTAAAAAGTCTTCTGTTTTGCTGGCCAATGTTCTATATATGTCAGGTCCTGCTGGTTGCTTGTGTTGTTTAGATATGTCATATCCTTGAGGATTTTTGTCTTTTAGTTCTGTCAGCAGCTGAGGAAAGTAAGGGGTTGAATTCCTCAGTGACTTTGGGTTTCTCTTCCTACTCTATCAGTTTTTACTTCAACTGTTTTAAGACTCTATTCTTTGGGATGTACATACTTAGGATTATTGTATCTTCTTGCTGGATTAATTCTTATTCATTTTATAATGCAACTCTTTGCCTTTAGTAATTTTTTATTCTGAAATCTGCTTTACCACATATTAATGTAGCCACTTCTATTTTTATTCTGCATAATATTTACATAGTCTATATTTTCTATCCTTTTACTTTCTACTTGTGTAAGTAATGACATTTGAAGCTAGTTTTGTCTTTAATAAAAAATTATTTACTTTTCACAAATCTCCTTAGTCATCCTTAAAGGTAGCTTAGCCAGCAACAACTTTTTATCTAGCTTTTTTTCATCCGAGAATGCCTTTGTATCTCCTTTATTATTAAAAATTTATTTTGGTAAATATGGAATTTTCAGTTTATTGTATTTTTCTTTAGGAACTTTAAAAATATTTTGTTACTTTTTTCTGGCCTCCGTGCTGTCAGATGAGAAATCAGCTGTCATTCAAATTGGTGTTTCCGATAGGTGAGGTCTCATTTCTTTCTTGATGTTTTCAGGACTTTTTATCTTTAGTTTTCTGAATTTCATTTTTAGAATTGACTTTACATGGATATCTTTGGTTTTATCCTGTTTGAAATTTAATAAGTTCCTTGAATGTGTAGATTTGTATCATTCACTAAATTTGGCAAGTTTTTAGCCATTATCTCTTTAATACTCCTTCAACACTACCCTCTTACTCTGCTTTTTTGGAACTACCTAACATAAATATTGGATTGTTGGATTTTTATTGTTTCTAATGGGTTCCTGAGGCTCTGTTTAAATTTTTAGTCAATTGCGTGTTGTTATTTAGACTAATTCTACTGACATGTGTTCAAGTTCTTTGATGTAATATCTCTTACAGAAAAACTACTATTGAACCTATCAGCCAGATTTATTTTTACTTCGTTATTGTATTTAGTCATATATTTAAGTTTGCTTCTTTTTAGATAACCTTTTTCCTAAGATTTTTAATTGTGAAGTTTGTTTAAAGACATTGCTTGTTTAAAGTTTGTATAGTTGATGTTGAAGTATTTTTATGAAAGCTACTTTAAAATCTGTATTACATAACTAAACATCTGATTCATCTCAGTATTGTTACCAATTGATTCTTTTTTTTCATTCAAGCTGTGATCTTTCTGGTTCTTTTTATGACAAGTAATTTTTAAAATGTTAAAATGTTAAACATACACACACACACACACACACACACACACACACACACACACAATAAAATACTGCTCAGCCTTTTGAAAAAAAGGAGAAATTCTGTCATTTGCATCAGCATGGGAAAACCTGGAGGACATTGTGTTAAGTGAAGTAAGTCAGGTACAGAAAGACAAATGCCATATAATCTCATCTATATATGCAATCTAAAAATTTGAACTCATGAATGTGGAGATCAGAAGGATGGTTACCAGAGACTGCAGGCAGGGATTGCATGAGGACAGGGGAGATGTGAATAAAAAGGTACAGAGTTTCAGTTATACAAGAGGAATAAGTTATAGTGATCTATTGAACAGAATAGTGATGATAATCAATAATGATGCATTATATATTTCAATTAAAAAAATCCTAGACATTGTGTTCGTTGTGTTAGGAGACTCTGGGCCCTATTTTCCCCCTTTAACAGGCACTCACCTTGTTTAGGTTCTGCATGTAAGTCCTGGTCATTGTTGACTGTCGTTCTAGTGACTATTGCATTTTCAGGCCTTTGTTGTATTATATTGATCTACATGGTTTATCTGGTGCCACCAGGGCTTCACTAGTTCCTACTGGTGATCCCTAAGGAGTTAAAAGCAATTTCCCTAGGCCCAGTTGCTTGTCCTTCCCTCAGTGAGTGAGGTAAGTCTTAGGTCCACTGACCCAAAGAGATTTTCTTGATGTCACATGGTCTCTCTTGTCTTTCTCCTGCTCTCCAGTCAGTCTGACAGCTCCAAGTGAGGGAGAAAAGTCTCAGGGGAAAGAATGCTTGTCCTAGCCGTTAATCTTTGTGGAGTTCCCTAGCTGCTAATCATTGCAGAAAGGGTCATATTGGTTCACGATGCACTTTTAGGAGGGCCTCTGTTGGATCTAGGAAAGGAATGATCCTTCCCAGGTGGCTTCCTGTTGCTAGGTTGGTGTCAGGAAATTCTGAGTCTGCATCATTTTCGTCTGCTGGTGATGAGGTAGGGGGAGGAAGGTGGGAGATGGGTATAAGTCAACCTGTGGGTGATTCATTTCCACTGCATTGGGCTCCCAAACCCTTTCCTCTTTCTCCTTTCATCAGTAGAATTTTTCCTTTAGTTGCTTCTTGCATTATTTCTAAGGCTTATAACGTTAGAACAACTTAGCTTGAGGAACTGGGAAAAGCCTATTTAATCAAATCTGAATGACAGTCCTAAAAAAGTCATTTTTGCACTCCAATTTTATGATTTCACCTTCTTGTCCATGTTGACACCACGTACTTTAGATTATACATTTTTCCTCTTTATGCTTCTGAAATAAATTGCCAATCTATTTATGATGATGATTTACTGTCATTCAGGAGTGGCCTAATTTAATGACATAAAATAATTAGTTAAACAGTTGAAATATTTTATTTAGGATGGGAATTTTGGCAACAATTTTTTTATATATTGATAGCTTCACTAAAACTTCAACCATACTACTTGAATAAGAATATATTCTATTTATGCATAACTTTTTAGGAACATTACTATTGTGCATAGTTTTATACATCTATATCACAGATATATCAACACAATCTGTACACAAATAGAAGAAGCATATTATTTTAGTTAGGAAGAAACTGCTCTTCTACAAAAAAATTTAAAATTTATTTCTATGCTATTCTTGGAAAGACAAAGTGTGATTTTCCCAAATGCCTCCACATCCATCTGTGAAGCTTCTAAGCCTTCTAATATTATTTCAGTCAGTCTTTAATGTAAGCATTCAATATTTGACTCAGAAATACAATTTTTATAAATTTTGTTCACCAATACTGAGTAAAGTATGTATTTGAGCAACAGAATGACACTGAGCTCATTAAATATTATGTGTTAGAACATATTTACGGATTTTTGACTTTCAGGTAGCTGTACAATAATATTTCACCTTTTTTAATTCCAAGAATTTTGAACACCTTCTTTGTAAGTTATAGATTTTCATTTCCACCCTGAAAACCATAAGTAGAAAACAACGACAATTTTTGCTGTCTTGGTGCTTGAGGTGGCTATTCCTTTCTGAAGTCTTCCACCTCTTCAGGGTGCTGTTAGCTGAAAGACCTACTATATTTTCTCCCCTTCTCAATCTCTGCTAATTTTTCTTCAAACAGTCTCTCTCTTTCCCTCCTTCATCTGTGACAACCCTTCTAAAGATTGTCTAGTACCAGAGACAGGGGGAGCTGTTGACTTTGGTGTTTTCACTTGGTCACTGAATTTTCTGAAAGAAGGTGCAAAGCAGCCGGGCTCGGTGGCTCAGCCTGCAATCCCGCGCTTTGGGAGGCTGAGGTGAGTGAGTTGCCTGAGCTCGCGAGTTCGAGACCTACCTGGGCAACTTGGTGAGACCTCATCTCTACAATAAATCAAAAATCAGCCAGGCGTGGTAGCCCATGCCTGTAATTCTGGTTATTCGGAAGGCTGAGGCGGATGGATCGCCGGAGCCCAGCAGGTCGGGGCTATGGTGGCCGGGAGCAGCCACTGCACTCCAGTTTGGGCAACAGAGTGAGACTCCAATTCAAAAAAAAAAAAAAAAAAAAAGAAGGTACAATGACCACCACTCTAGAAAGGAACAAATATAGATTTTTCAATTCAAATGCTTGACTCAAACAGTAAACTTTTTCATAAAAGTTTGCATATGAGGGAGGAGTGTGACTTGACTTGGGGGAGGATCAGAAATTACTCATCTAATGTAACATTATCCATAGGAAAACATCATGGCTGTGATCTTAAAATATCAATGGTTTCATAGGAAAAAAAGAATATGAGTTAAAATGAATTTAACTTTTTGTTTTCTAAATATAGTCTAGACATAAAATGCAGACATTAATTCACAAATTGTGAAGATATGGCAACGAGGACTGGTAAAATTAAGTAATGACAAATTAGCTATGCCACAATAACTGTACTGGTAAACACAAAAGGGAAATGAAGTGAGATGAACCTGATACCTGTCACATTAGTCAATATGTCACTACTATATTGCATGATATTGTAAGCACCCTGAATGTAAACTTGCTGGCTTGTTACAAATAGCATTAATGACCTTTTTTACATAAGAATGTGTGATAATAAACAAGTGACAAAGATCAAAGATATGGGGAAAAAATACTCATCTGACCTTTCTGAAATAGCAATGGATACTCTTTCAAATGCTTTAAGCTTATACAAGTTTTAACAGTTTAGATAACAACACAATAACATATGATTTGCCTTACATGATATTATTTGAATAGGAAACTGTAAAAATTACATTATCTAAGTGAAAAAGTATATTCTTTTATTAAAAACATAAGATGATAGAAATATTATTGTTTCATACAATCTGAGCTGAGATGCCTGCCTGTAAGGCTGTAAGATTTAATACATTGTATGATCTATTTACACAGAGTAAACTGTAAAGAGTTTCTGATGGGGAAAAACAAATATAACAAAACAAAAAACAAATTCTACAAAACAAGTCTTTTTTTTGTCATGCTAAGGACTATGTTAAATGTAATGCTAAATTCTTCCTTTTCATATAGTCATTTTCTAAGCATGGCTCACATCTTTACAAGTCAATAATAAGGTATTAATCAATTATCTGCTCTGTAAATATTATTGTGTGATATTTTGATACATGCATACGGCACAATGATCAAAACAGGGTAATCAGCATATTCATAATCTCAAATATTTATCTTTTCTTTGTGTTGGAAAAATCTGTTCTAGTAATTTGAAAATATAAACTAAATTATTTACTATAGTCACCTTACAAAGCTATAGGGCACTAGAACTTATTCCTCCAATCTAACTGTAATTTTGTATCTATCCTTTAACTAACTCTCCTCATCTCCCTGCCCTAAACCTCTCCAACTCTCTTACCACTATTCTACTTTCTACTTCTACATGAAATTAACTTTTTTAACTTTCACATGAATATGCTGTATTTATATTTTTGTGTTAATTTCTCATAACATAATTAAAGGACATAATTTAATTCCAATGATGAACACACAATCTGGAATATTACCATATATAGTGTAAATATGGTGAGAAGGGGACAATTTTATAATATGCTTTGCTGATATGCTATCAAATTCTTGTAGTGTCTGATCCCTCAGGCATCTTCAACTGGGCTCACTCTAGTTCTTTAAATTGAATCCATTGTATCCTACTTGTGGACTGAGATTATCTTTACTAAAATGCATCACTGGGGAGGTAACCAATTAAACTCCTATTAATCTAAGTTTTTCAGATACTTTTCAACTGGATAGTTGAAACAAATCAATCTCTGAAGAATATTAGTAATAATAAAAAACCAAAAAGAAGATAAAGATATAGTGCAAATTATGATTAGAATTGTAAATTTATATTTGTTTCTGCAAGAATATTGTCCTCAATGCTATGCTTTTATTTAAATTAAGCTAGTGGTCTCAACTCAGTTTGCATATTAGAATGATCTGAGCTTTTAAAAATATTCCAATACTGAACCCTTTCTCCAATGGTTCTAACTTAGTTCATCTGAAGTGAAGTTTGGACTAGTTTACCTAAAATGTTTTCAAGTGAGTCTAATGGGCAGGAAGTTTTAGAAGAACTAAATTAGAATAAATTATTATTAGGCAAAATGTGTGACAATTAGCCTTAAAATATTATTAGTTTTGAAATATTTTTAGTGAAATATCAACAAAATTTTTAAAAAATTTACATTTGTTTAGTATAATGTTTTAAATTCTTAGTGTATGTGTATATTACTAATTAAATTTTATTACAGTTTCTAAAGGAAATTTTCTTCTTTATGTGTAACCCAGTCTGTTGTTCAGTCATTTACTTAAAAGACTCAATTGATTTTATGTCAAAGAATTGGGCGGCAGTGCACTCTGCGGTCCCGCAGATCTGTCTCTTCCTTCAACAGTGTTTGGATGGAACAGACCCGGGGACTTCCTCTCTTCCAGTCTCCCACTGCCCTCCGAACTCCTCTCCACTTGCAACCTCCGAGACCACCTTCTCGGCCACCTCCTGCTTCTGGGACCAGCGACCACCATTTTTGCGGGTAGCACCTTCTTGCCAACCAACCACGAGCTCCCAGGTTCGCCAGAATTATTCCACCAAAGTGGAGGCAGCCGTCAACCGCATGGCGGATTTGCATCTGTGGGCCTCTTGCACTTACTTCTCTCTGGGCTTCTCCTTCTACTGCCACGATGTGGCTCTGGAAGGCGTGGGCCACTTCTTCCACGAATTGGCAGAGAAGTGCGAGGGCGCCCAGTCTCTTGAAGATGCAAAACCAGCATGGCGGCCACGCCCTCTTCCAGGATAGCCAAAAGCACTTTCATGATGAGTGGGGTAAAACCCTGGATGCCATGAAAGCCGCAGTGACCTTGGAGAAGAGCCTGAACCAAGCCCTTTTGGACCTTCATGCTGTGGGAGCCACAGAGCCCCCCACCCCATCTCTGTGACTTCCTGGAGAACCACTTCCTAGCTGAGTAAGTGAAACTCATCAAGAAAATGGGCCACCTCCTGACCAACCTTTGCAGGCTGGCCGGGAGGATCCCGGGCTGGGCAAGTATCTCTTCGAAAGACTCACTCTCAAGCACGACTAGAAGCCCAGCATCCTCTGAGGGCCCCTCTCAAAGTATCAGGGCTTCTTCTGCCTGAGCCTCCCCTTCCAGCCACTAGGCAGGTTTTTAACCACCCTGGAGCCCTCTCCCAAGCCCTGGACCAAATAAAAATAAAGCTTTTTGCAGCAAGAAAAAAAAAAGATTTTTTTCAAGTTCATAGGAAATTTGTCTGTAAATTCCCTGACACAAATATTTGTATTTTTTATTTGAGACATTAGGATTTTTTAATCATACTCGTTGAGTTGCCAAAACTTATGAAAAGATAGAAAGGAAAATTGTGGAGAAGAGTATCCAACAGGTCACATCTAGCAGTTCAAACAACCAATCTCAAAACAAACAAAAGAAATTATTAACAAAGATGCTAAGTGAAAAAAGAAATCATGAAGGTCCTAGAAAGCTGGAATGAAGGGGAATTAGGAAGATAATAATATCATTTCTACCTGCTCATATAAGTGTCTACCTAAATCTGGGCCTAAAACAATAGCAAAAGTATTACATGCAGTTGGTGAGAATGTTTGGAGATTTCTCAAAAAACTAAAAAAATGATTTACCATTCGACCTAACAGTCCCACTACTGAGTATATACATAATATATTATACATAAGTAGAAGTTTGAATCACTACCAAAAAGACATCTACACTCATATGTGTATCAGAGCACTATCCACAATAGCAAAAACAAAGAATCAAACTAGATGTCTATCAATAGTGGGCTGGATAAAAAGAAAATGTGGTCCATATACACCACAGAATACTAGTAGGCCACAAAAAGAACAAAACTGTGTTTTTCACAGCAAAGCGGATACAGCTGGAGACCATAATTCTAAGTGAATTATCACAGAAACAGAAAACTGAAAACCCAATGTTCTCATTTATAAGTAGGAGCGAAACACGGGGCACACCAGATTATGGATAGAAACGAGATACTGGGTAGGGTCCCAAGGAGATAAGGATTGAAAAACCACCCATTGGGGACCATGCTCACCACTTGGGGGCAGGCTGAATAGAAGCCCAATCTTCCCATCATACAACAGACCTTGTGACAAATTTCACGTGGACCCTTTGAATCTAATTTAAAAAACAAACAGGAATTTCAAGCTAAAAACATAGGCATTGCTTGGGTTTCATTCAATTTTAGAAACCTATATGATCTGTTCCTCAGAGCCACATCATGTAGGTTTCTTACACTGTTTGGTTTTTTGTTTTTGTTTTTGTGTTTGCGTTTCTTCTGACTGACCTGAAAAATAAACCACCTAGTCTTATATATAGGACTTATAACAGAGCCTCAGATATTTCTCCGATATACAATTATTTTTGCTGACTGTAAAAATAAGAACATTCAGAGTTTCTGATTTATCAATTATTAACTACACAAACTTGAGCAAGTCAATTAAACCAAGCCTGAGTTTTGGCTGGGAAGAATAGGTATGCCTCTGGTACCGCACATATTTAGATCCCAAGACCTGCTGAATAGAAATCTCTGATTCGGTGCTAAATTGAAACAAATGATCATTTTAACAAATCCAGACCAATTCAATCATAGATGATATTGACTGAGCCCCTATACTAGCAGACAGTCTGAGAATAAAATCAACTTACCTATTTGTGGAGGTAAATATTGTTTATTTGAATCTCAACTGCTCTTCCTTTTACAAAATATATGGCATACAATGAATATCAGACATACTAAAAATCAATAAACTATAGCTGAATGTCAAAGGAGGGCATAATCAAAATAGTCTCAGTAAGGGCTAGATTTTGGAATCAGCCAACAGGGGCTATAAATTAAATATAATGAGTACTAGACTATCAAGCAGAAAAGTTTAATGAAGAAATGGGAAATTTCACAAAAGATATGAAAACTATAATAAAAAACTAATAAAATTCTAGAAATATGATTTCAGAAATGAAGGACTCATTTAATTGTCCTAAAAGCAGACTAGACACAAAAGAGGAAATACTAGTGAACCTGAATTCGGGTCAACAGAAAGTAACCACATTGAAAAACAAAGAGAAAAAAGGAGTAAAAAAATGCATCTGAGAGTTGTGTAGTAATATTAAAATACCTAATGATATCATTGGAGACCCAGAAGAAGAGTGAAAAATAATACATTTTCCAAAATTTTTTCAAATTTAAAGAACACCAATTCAAAAAAATAACTAACCTCAACAAAACTAGAGGAAAAAAATGCAAAAAACAAGCCCCCAAAACTACACCTAAACCTTACACAAGCACTTTGTAGTCAAACTACAATGAAAAGTAAAGAAAATGAGCAAATTATAAGCTCAACTAGTGAAAATAAAATATATAAGTGGGAATAACGTTAATTATAATGGCTAACTTTTCACCAGAAACAATGAAAGACAGAAAATAATAAAGTGGCATTCCTGAGAAGGGAAGAGAACCTAGAAATCTATATCCAGCAAATATCTTTCAAAAATGAAGATAACATAGAGCTATTCAGAGAGAATAAAGCAGAGAGAATTTCAGAAGAAGTTTATTCATCCCTAGCAGACCTAGTTATAAGAAATTCTAAAAGAAGTTTTTAAGGTTGGAAGGACATGATATCAGATAGATGGAACACAAGGTCTTCAGAAGGAGAGATATCTGGAAATGGCACATATCTAAGGAGATAGCTAAACTGTGCATATGCTTGTATTATTATTAAATGAATTTTTAATATTTAAATCAAGTATTATTAAAAATAAGTAAAATAAAAATAATAGCAATTTACTGTGATATCTACAGAAAATAAAAAAATCAAATTATAAAACAGATTCCCTGAAGACAGAATTGAGAAAATGAAATTAGATCATAAGAAACTTTTTACACTGTTTTGAAAGTAGTAAAATAATATTAAGGTAGGCTATGCTAAATTAACAATAAATATTGTAATGTAATTATATTAGGTGAAATTGTACTAAGCATTGCAATTAAAAGACAGGGTGTTAGACTGCCAGAAAACAAAAACAAAAACAAAAAAACAACTCCCCCAAAAAACCTGAGTGATGTGGTTTACATTCAACACATTTTATGTATAATGACACAAATAAGTTTGAAGTAAAATGGGGAAAAAAACATTGTGAAAACAATATTTAAAAACTGATGAAACGATAAATATCACATAAAGTATGTAACAAGACACACACACACACACAATGGCATTTTGCAATGGTAAAAAGATCAAGTTAAAACATTTTGTTCTGAATGTAACTAAAATCAAATTTTAAGATACATAAGACAATTGACAAAATTAAAAACATTAATAGAATAATTCCCTAAAAACAGGCATCTTAACACCTTCCTTAGATAGTAATAAGTAGATCATAATTAGAAAACTAGAAAAAATTTGACTACCATCAACCAAGTTAACCTAACTGATATTTATGAAACACTTCCCTCAAAAACTACAGAATATGCAGTTTCTTTTCAAATACACACAAAACATTCTCCAGGATAGGTTGTATTCTGGCACATAAAGCTCATATTAATAATTTTCAAAAATTAAAATGGCATATAATATAAAATTACTATAGCTTATTAGATTAGAAATTAATAATAATTAGGTAGCTAATCATGTCCAGATGTTTGAACAAAAATTATATATACATCAACATAATCCAAAGATTAAGAAAAAGAATTATAATGGAAACTTGAAATTATTGTGAACTAAATGGCAATGAAAATATGACATCAATATTCATAAGATGCAGCAAAAGCAATAGTCAGAGGACATTACATAACTTTCAACATTTATATTAGAAAAGAGTAAAGATATAAAGTTAATTATATTAACAGTCATTTTTCAGAAGCAAGAAAAAGAACAAATTAAACTCTAAGTAAATCAAAAAGACTAATAAATTGATTAACTTGAGGAAGATGATTTAAGAAAATGGAGAAAGCACAAATTATCAACTTGAGTATTCTGACAGAGATCCTACAGAAATTAAAAGATACTAGAGAAATATTTCAAGGAAACTTAAATGAACACATTTGACAATTTTTCAAAATGTATAGAAACATTGAGAGACATCATTACTAATATTGAAAAAAGAAGAAAAAGGAAAACCTAAAAAAACCCCTAATTTATTAAAGTAATAGAATTCATAAGAAAAACATTTCTACAAAAAGATTTCTAGGCCCTGATGAATTTGCCCTTGAATTGTACCACCATTTAATAAAGAAATAATATCAATATTTCATGGACTTTTTTTAGAAAATAGAGGAGTGAACAATTCCCAACTATTTTATAAGGTCAATAGTAATTTTACACCAAAAGATAAAAACTATAAAAAGAGAATTATATGTTAAAATTCTATGCACATAAATGCAAAAATTTGTAACAAAATGCTAATAAACCCAGCAATACATTAAAAAGTAAAATTATCATGACTAAGTTTGGTGTATTGCAGGAATTTCAGTTGTATTCAAGTGCTGAAATCAAACAATGTAACATTAACAAAATAAAGGTGAAAATTTTTATCTTAATATTTTGATAAATACAGCATTTGATGAAATTTCATTTCTCTTCCTCTTGAAAACTGCCATGAGATTAAGAACTACTGAAACTTTCTCAAGCTACTAAAGACCATTTGTGAAGACTTAAAGCTACAGTATATTTATAGTTTAATGCTGAGACACTAAAACATTTTCTCTAAGACCACGAATAGACCAAGAATGAACGCTGTCACCAATTTCACTCAATCTTGTTCCAAGGTCCTAGGAAATGCACTAAAGCCAGAAAAGGAGTTAATACTTAGAAAGAAAGAAATAAAGATGTAGTTTTTGCAGACATCATTGCTTACATATTAAACCCTATGATATCTTTTAAAAATCAAGAGTAATAATTGAATTTATCAAGATGAGTTCAACATTAATATAAAATTCAACTATATTTCTCTATATTAGCAATGAAAAATTATAAAATAAAACCCAAAACATATAAAGATGACATGAAATAGCTAGAAAAAAACTAATTAATTATCAGCAAGACATCTACATTTAAACTATGAAGGTTTTTGGAGAAAAATTAGATCTATATAGAGAGATGAGCTATATTTATGTATCAAAAGATTCAGTAACATTAAGATTCTCCTAAAATAAACTTATACAAATTCTTGCAAATATTTTAAAAAGTAGATAATCTGAGTATAAAATGTGCTGGAGATGTACAGTTATAGAATAGCCGTCTTGAAAAAGTAGAGCAAAGCTGGAGATTCTATACTATATATGATTTCAGGACATACTACATAAGGCTACGGTAATCAAAAGAGTGCTTTACAGATGACTCTGCTTTGAATGTTTGAACGGCACACAGAGTTCTACACAGTATGCTCATGCTAGACTTTTAATAAAAGCAAAGGATGAGACATAACAAGAGAAAGAACATGCGGACAAGCCCTGTGAGATTCTTTCAGATACAAGTCCCTTGGCTTCCAGCAGATAGATATACTTTGTCTCAGGATTGAACCAAGGAGATTTGTGTGATAAATCTTTGCTTTGAGAGAACTCAAGGTAGATAGGTCCAGAGAGGTCTTTGTACCCCTCTGGTCACGTAAACAAGTTAGGCTATCTAGCCAGAAATGTGACATCAACTGAATGTCTCAAAGGAAGTTTAAGACTTTAAATGGTATATTCCTGTTCATCAGTTAGTTGGTTAGCACAGAACCATAACTAGGCCAACAATCAAAGTTAGATACTACCCAGTATTCTCTAGATCCAAGTAAAGAGCTGTGTAACCCAAACCTATAAAGTGCGGCTTCAACATAAGTATAGATAAATAAAAAACCAATGGGATACACTAGAGAGTCAGTAATTAAACATATATGGTAAATTAGTTTTCAACAATGAGCTAAGCAAATACAATGACTTACAGAGAGTCCTTTTTTTTTTTTAAACAACTTTTATTTCAAAGTGTTATAGATTCTTAGGAAATTGCAAAGGTATTACAGTGATGTTTAAATTCATTTAATCCAGTTTCCCCATTGGTTATATATTGTATACTTATGGTGAAATATAAAGATCACAAAAATGACATCAGTATGAAGTGTTTGCATATTTCTGTTATGTACTTGGGACAAAATATCACAGAAATATACACAATGAAGAGTATTTTATTGTGTGGATGAACCACAGGTTTTTCATTAATCAGTCATCTCTTGAACACTTTGTTTTTAGTCTTTATTTAATTATTTATTTTTTAGTCTTTATTTAATTAATTTATTATTTCTTATAATTTTTTTTAATTTTAAAGATGTGGAATACAATTCAGAGTTAGGTATACAAATGTTCATTATGCAGGTACTCTTGTTAATGAGGTGTGCCCCTCTTTCCCCAAGCAGATTCCCACTACTGCTAATCCCACTTCTACGTCCGCCTTCTGGCAGTTTTCACTACCGCCAGTCATTCTCTTACAATATTACTCTAATTGTTCAAAGTCCGCTTATGAGTGAGAACATGGGATAGTTCTTTGTTTATGTGAAAGATCACTCAGTATTATAGACTGTAAGTCCATCCAGGTTGCTGTGAAGTTCATGTTATTGTTCTTCTTTATGACTGCATAATATTCCATCATGTACATGTATCACAATTTTTTTATCTAGTCCTCTTTTGATAAGCAGCATGGTCGGTTCTATGTTTTTGCTATTGTGAACAATGCCGCAATAAACATATGTGTGCAGACATCTTTTTGATAGAGTGATTTGAGTTCTTCCTAGTATACTCCCCGTAAGGGGATTGTGAGGTTGTATGGAAGGTCGATGTTTCGATCTTTTAAGAATCACCACACTGTTTTCACAGAGGCTGTACTAGTTTACACTCCCACCAACAAGGTAGAAATGTTCCTTTTTCACCACATCCTCTCCAGCATCTGTTGTTTTTTGAGTTATTAATGATAGCCATCTCGATTGGAGTTAGGTGGTATCTCAGTGTAGTTTTATTTGCATTTCTTTGATGACTAGTGGGAGTGAGCATTTTTTCATGTATCTATTGACTGCTTGCATGTCTATCTTTTACCCACTTTGTAATGGAGCTTTTTTTTTCCCCCGGCACGTTTGAGTTCCTTGTAGATCTTAGATGTTAAGCCTTTGTTAGGCATACAGTTGGCAAACATTTTTTCCCAGTCTGTGTGCTGTCTCCTCACTCTCTTGATGGTTTCTTTGATTTTACAGAAGCTTGTCAGTTTGATGAGGTCCCACTTGTCTATCTCATCTCTTACGGCATGGGTGCTTGGGGTTTAGATCAGGTAAAATCTCAGGATATAAAGTCAGTGTGAAAAAGACAGTCACATTTCTATAAACCAACAACGAAAAACCAGAAACCCAAATAAAAAGCACAATCCCATCCACAATAACCAGAAAAAAAGTCAAATACCTTGACAACTTCCTAACCAGAAAAGTGAAATAACTTTACAATGAAAATCACAAAACACTGCTCAAAGAAATCAAAGATAGCACAAACAAGTAGAAATGTATTCCATGCTCATGGATTCAAAGAATCAACATTTTTAAGATATCCATCCTACCCCAGGCAATCTACAGATTTAATGCAATATCCATTACTTTTCCACAGGATTCTTCTCAGACCTGGAAACAATACAGGAATTTAGATGGAATCATAAATGACCATGAATTATCAAAACAATTCTCAGGAAAAGAAAAAAAAAAAAAGCAGGAGGTATCACATTCCCAGACTTTAAGCTCTATTATAAAGCTGCAATACTCAAAGCAGCCTGGTATTGGTACAAGAACAGGCACATAGACCAGTGGAGCAGGATAGAGATTCCAGAGGCAAAAACCTCAATTTCTCAACCAATTCATCTCAGACAAGGCCTCTACCACCGACTGGGGAGAGGAGAACCAACCAGTAAATGGTGTTGGGAAAACTGGTTGACAACATGCAGAAGATTAAAGCAAGATCCCAACCTATCACCATACACAAAGATCAACTCCAAATAGATCAAAGACCTAAATATAAAACTCATACTATAAGAGCCTTAGAAAATGCAAGAGATACCCTTATGGAAATTGGAACTGGCAACCAATTCTGGTTATATATTTTTTCCTATTTCAAATAAAGTCATTTTGAACAAATATGTTCACATTTTGTGTTTTCATTTATCTGCAATAAACGCCTAAGAATGTGATTCCTGGATCATATCCTAAATATATATTTATCACTATTTGCTGACTATATGATCCGCTACTTTGAAAATCCAAGAGAATCTTTCAAAAACCTTGCACTGATAAAGGATGTTGACAAAGTCTTAGGGTACAAACTAAATGTGTAAAAGACAGTCTCATTCTTATACACCAACTACAAACAGGCAGAGAACCAAATAAAAAAAGCACAATTGTGTTCACGATAGCCACATGCACACACAAAAAGACATAGCTCGGCATCTTTCTAACCAGAGAAATGAAAGACTTTTACAATGAAAACTACAAAAGACATAACTCGGCATCAACCTGACCAGAGAAATGAAAGACCTTTACAATGAAAACTACAAAACACTGCTCAAAGAAACCAAAGATGACACAAAAAATGGAAAGTATTCAGTGCTCATGGGTTGGAAGTAACAAAAGTTTTAAGATGTCCATCCTACCTAAGACCATCTACAGTTTCAACGCAATGCCTATTAATTACCAACATGATTCTTCTCAGACCTGGAAACGACAATACAGAAACTCATACGGAAGCATAAAAGACCACGAATAGACAAAACAATTTTTAGCATAAGAAGTAAAGTGGGAAGCAAGACAATTCCAGACTTTGAACTTTACTATGAGACTATAATAATCAAAACAGCCTTGTACTGGAACAAGAACAGTCATATAGACCAATGGAATGGGATAGAGATTCTGGAAGTAAAACCTCAATTTCTCAACAAATAGTTTTTTTACTAATCTTCCACCAACAACCACTGGGGAGAGGAGAACCTATTCAGTAAATGGTGCGAGGAAAACTGGCTGACCACATGCGGAAGATTGAAACAACACCCCTACCTATCACCACACACAAAAACCAACTCTAAAAGGATCAAAAACCTGAACATAAAAGCTCATACTATAAGAATCTTAGGAAATGCAGGAGACAACCTTATGGAAATTGGAATAGGCAACTTATTCCTGATAAAAAATCCAAATGCCCATACTATATGTTCAGTTTCTTAAGACACTGTTGGATCAGTTTCCAGAGTGACTTCCATTACATTTCATCCGCAACATATGAGAGATCATTTGTCTACTTTCTCACCAAAATTTGGTATTGTCAGTCTTTGTTATTTTAGTCATTCTAATAAATATATGGTAATAACTCATTGTGGTGCTCTTCTGTGTGGTGGCTAGTAATGTGGAACATATTTTCATGAGCTTAGTAGGCATCTATGCAAACTCTGGTGCAATGTCTTTTTGTGTCTTTTGCCATTTTGCTGATTGTATTGTTAATTTTCTCATTGCTGAATTTTAAGAATTTTTTATATGCAACAGATATGTTTTATGTCAGATATGTGATTTGACTCTCATATGAAAACAAAATAAAACCTAAAATTTTTATCTTTCAGCACAAAAAAATTCATTTAAGATAAATTGTAGACGTAAATGTTAACACAGTACTATGAGGTTTCAATAAGAAAAACCTAAAAAAAAAATAAGAAAAACTCCTCCCATGGAATAAGAGAGAGCTTCTTGACTAAATATAGTAAAATCAATAGCAATAATAAATTGGATTGCATCAAAAGTAAAAATTTCTCCTCAACAAAGACTCATTTAAGAAAATGAATATACAGTACACAAATGGGAAGAAAACATTTGCAACACATATGTGCGACAAATGACTTTTATCTAGAATATATAAAGGCCTCCTACAGCCCAGCAGTTAAAAAATGGAATCCCGATTTTTTAAAAAATAGGCAAAATCTTGGACAAATGTTAAAAAAAAGATGTATGAATGATCAATAATAACACATAAAGATTTTCAGGGAAATGCAAATTAAAACTACAATGAGCTATCATTTCTCACTGACTGGAAAGACTAATGTAACACAGATAAAATACATTAAATGTTGATGAGTTTGTGAAGTGACTGGCACTTTCATATGCTGCTGGTAGAAGTTTTAAATGGTTCAATCACTTGGAAAAACTATTTTGCATTTTTAAAATAAAATTAACCACAAGTCTATGGTATGGACAAGGGAATTAAAAATTTATGTCTATAAAGGAATTTGCACAAGAATATCTATAACAACCATTTTTGGTATAGTGGAAAAAGGTGACTAATAGGAGAATGCAGGAATAAGTTTCTGTTTACTCATACAGTGAAATGATAATCAGCAAAAAAATCATTCATACACACAACATGAATCAATTTCAAACTTATTAAGCAAAAGAATTGGGATACAAATGAGTATGTACTATAGGATTCCATTTATATAGAATGTTCAACAATAGAAAACAAGGGATCTGTAGTGATTGAAATAAGAAAGTTGTTGGATAAGTTGTGCTTGCAGTGGAAGCGGGGAGTCCTTTGGAAAAAGACATGAAGTTTTCTGTGTGATGAAAATAATGTATATTTGGATATATCTGGTGGATGCAATTGTTCACATTCATCTGGATGGATATCTGGAATTTGTTATATATAATTATATCTTAGTGAAAAAATGTTAAATGAGAAAAAGGAGAAATGCAAATAGCCACTAAGCATATAAAAATGAGTTCAATCCCACCAACAATAAAGGGTGCTAAATTAAAGCAACAATATAAAGTAACTTTGTTTATCATGTTAATAATAAAGAATAAATGATTGTTTCTAATTTTAGCAAGTTAGTTTGAAAAGAAGCAACCACTTATCTCTAGTAAGAATGTCAGTTGCTAAAATCTTCAGAGAATTGTGTTTCTAAAACCTTATAATAGCTCTACCCTCCGAACTAACATTTCCATCTTAAAAAGATGCATACAAAAATCCACTTAATTCACAGCTTCTTTGCCTGTGAAAAAGAGAATAATAGAACTTGCTCTATCTCATTTTAAGATTTTTAAAATAATGCACACATTTAAAATAATGCACACTATTTTGTATAAAATGGATGTGAGGGATATAATAGGTACCTGAAATAAATGTTGCATGGACCTAACTTTTAATGTGCCATGCATACAGAAATATGATTAAGTCAGTCTGAAAAAACAAAAAACAAAAAACCCAACAAAACAAAAATGTGTAAGACAATGGATATGAGCTATCTTAGAAATTTCAATCATTTTATATGGGCAAGTCACTTTAGATATATACTATCATTGCTAATCTTATTCTTCTTCTGCTTCACACAAAATATACAGTAATATTTCAAAACAGGATAATGCTGAGGAGAAGATGGGACAAACCAAGCGCATTTTATAAAGATTAACACAATACCTGGGCATATATATATGGATATATACTATATATATATATTATGTAGATTTTAAATGACTCCAAATTCCTCTAAATTAGACTAGGAATTCAAGGCTTGCAACCCCGGCCGCACAGTATAATCACGTGAAAGTATATACTTATAAATATACTTTAAATTGTTCTCTGCTTCCATGCTACAGTGACTAAAACAAAGCCTTGGCATTGATAGGGTTTAAAAGTTCCCTCAGTGTTTAAAAGGTGTTGCTGAAAGGAAGCTGGGTTAGATAAAGTTGTTCAATTAGGGATTTGACTCTGCTGTGGAGGATATGAAGACTGCTTACTTGAGTTCCTCTTAGAAATACAACATGATTTGCAAATATTGTCATGGTCAGAGGTCGACTATAACACCTACTTCATTCTTTAGACTAGAAGTTTTCTCCTTTGACTTGTTTTTATCACAGTTGGTTTGTTAATTAGATACAGAGTCTGACTTCCTTTCCTGTGAAATATAATTCTGTTATCAGCAAAACCACATTCTGCCCAAGGTGATTTCTCCAATGGCTTTATTCCCCCTTTTCAATCCATGAATAAAGAGCCTTCCAAATGAAGAATTGAGTA